>NC_052148.1:10017282-10083756 GCF_902713615.1 Scyliorhinus canicula | reverse complement strand
TATGATCCTATAACCTGAAACATGTAGGGGGAATGTTTCCTTGCCAGTTTCTGCCTGTGGGTTAAACTGTGAGCAGTGTTGGGGATTCAGAGGGCGATTCAAGGCTGTCAGACCCCATGGTGTAACTGGGCAGTGGGTTAGAAATGGAGGATCTCTAACCTCAGGCAGCATTCGCTGAAGCCAGTTTGAGACAGAACCCGCACACACAGTTTGCGACTGGGCGAGAGGACTTGACAGCTCAATAAATCACATTGCCTCTTGTTAACTAATGCAACGTGACCAGCCACATAAATGCACTGGATAAAAGAACAGACCAGAGGCTGGGGAGTCTGAGGGAAGTAACTCACCGCCTGACGCCCCAAAACCCGTCCGCCATTTCTCATTTGTATTCTTTCATGGGGGGGTCACTGGCTCGGTCTGCATTTGTTGCCCATCCCTAATTGCCCTTGAACTGAGTGGTTTGCTGGGCCATTTCAGAGGGCAGTTAAGAGTCAACCACATTGCTGTGGGTCTGGAGTCACATGTAGGCCAGACCAGGTATGGACGGCAGATTTCCTTCCCTATAGGACTTTAATGAACCAGATGGGTTTTTAGGACAAGCAATATTACTGAGACCAGCTTTATTAATAAAATAATTTCAATTCCATCAGGTGGGATTTAAACCCTAGACACCAAAGCACAAAGTTGGATTGTTCTGATTGCAAATCTAGTGCGTTGCACTTTGCAACCATCTATCCCTGGAGTATAGCAGATAGAACATAGAACAGTACAGCACAGAACAGGCCCTTCGGCCCTCAATGTTGTGCCGAGCCATGATCACCCTACTTAAACTCACGTATCCACCCTATACCCGTAACCCAACAAACCCCCCCCCCCCCCCCCTTAACCTGACTTTTTTATTAGAACACTACAGGCAATTTAGCATGGCCAATCCACCTAACCCGCACATCTTTGGACTGTGGGAGGAAACCGGAGCACCCGGAGGAAACCCACGCACACAGGGGGAGGACGTGCAGACTCCACATGTCAGTGATCAGGAGTTCTCATGGGGTAACACTCTTTCTCCCCCCCCCCCCCCCCCCCCCCCCCCCCCACTTCAAAAAGTCATGATTTCTTGTTCTAAATCCAGGCTCCAATGTCATACTGAGGAAGTGCGGCACTATCAGAGATGCAGCCTTTTAGATTAGCTGCTGAATTGAGGCCCTATCTGCTCTCGGAGCTGGTTGTAAACGATCCCATGGCGCTGTCTCGAAGAAGATCAGGGGACTAATCCTCCCCGGTGTCTCCGCCAGCGCTTGTCCCTTGCTCGCCGTCACAAGAAAACAAGTTACCTGGTCATTATCACCTTTCTGTGTCTGGGATCTTGCTGTGCACACATTGTCCGACATTGAAACAGCGACGGGACTTCCAAGGCTCTTGGCTGGTCGTGAAGCACAACCGTGACATCCCGAGGCGATGCCGCGCTTCCCCAGTGCGGGTCTGTTTGTGACTCCTGTCCCACACCAATGCGATTGACTCTTTAACTGGCCTCCAGGTTGACCAGTCTGCACCTCAAAACTGACCGGCGGTTCAAGAAGACAGCTCGCCAACACCTTTCCCAACCAATCAGGGATGGGCAATAAATGCTGCCTATACTAGCGGCTCTCACTCCCCAAAGGTGAGGAATAATCAATGCACGTTTCCAGGATAAAACCTAGCTCTTGCCGGCTGAGCTCACGGGTGGCCTGTGAACCACTTGTGCTGGAACGAAGCAGATGAATAAAGCCTGCAGCCATTCATTTCATAGACTTCCACCTGCTGTCTGCTCAACCAATTCAACAAGAAACACATCTGCTCAGCCCACTAACCTTCACAGCAACAAATCAGCACCAGTCCCCGGGCCAACTTTCAACAAGGCCTTCAATGTTTCCACGCATGTAATTTTTTTAAAGGTCCTCGGCCATCAGCCCCTGGTATGAAATCCCGTTCCCCATTCACCGCTGTTCTAACTCACCTCCACTGAGATAGAAAATCTGGTGAACTGGTGCGACGACAATAATCTCTCCCTCAAAGTCAACAAAACGAAGGAGATTCTCATCGACTTCAGGAAACGTAGTGGAGAACATGCCCTTGTCTACATCAATGGGAACAAAGTAGAAAGGGTCGAAAGCTTAAAGTTTTTAGGTGCCCAGATCACCAACAACCTGTCCTGGTCTCTCCCCCATCCGCCATGCCGACACTATAGTTAAGAAAGCCCACCAACAACTCTACTTTCTCAGAAGGCTAAGGAAATTTGGCATGTCAGCTACGACCCTCACCAACTTCTACAGATGCACCATAGAAAGCATTCTTTCTGGTTATATCACAGCTTGGTATGGAGCCTGCTCTGCCCAAGACTGCAGGAAACTATAAAAGGTCATGAATGTAGCCCAGTCCATCACGCAAACCAGCCTCCCATCCATTGACTCTATCTATAATTCCCGCTGCCTCAGAAAGGCAGCAAGCATAATTAAGGACCGCACGCACCCCGAACATACTCTCTTCCACCTTCCGTCAGGAAAATGATACTAAATTTCAGGTCACGTACCAACGGACTCAAGAACAGCTTCTTCCCTGCTGCCATCAGACTTTTGAATGGACCTACCTCGTATTAAGTTGATCTTTTCTCTGCACCTTGCTGTAACTGTAACATTATATTCTGCAGTCTCTCCTTCCTTCCCTATGTACGGTATGCATTGTTTGTACAGCATGCAGGAAACAATACTTTTCACTGTACACTAATACATGTGACAATAATAAATCAAATCAAATCCCATTTCAGCAAAGTCTTAATTTTATAGTTTCAACTTCGTCCATGTCTTCCCCCCCTCCCTATCTCTCTAATCCCCTCCAGCCCTACAAAGCTCTGAGATATCTATCCTCCCTCCTCCTTCTCTCTAATCCCCTCCAGCCCTACAAAGCTCTGAGATATCTATCCTCCCTCCTCCTTCTCTCTAATCCCCTCCAGCCCTACAAAACTCTGAGATATCTATCCTCCCTCCTCCCTATCTCTCTAATCCCCTCCAGCCCTACAACACTCTGAGATATCTATCCTCCCTCCTCCCTATCTCTCTAATCCCCTGTTGCACGTTTTACTTGATTGTAAAGCGTTTTATTGGAGTGTATTAACACGCCTCCGTTTAAAGGCCGTGTGCTTAACACTACTACAGCTCTGTGTGTGTAATTCAGCTCAGGAGTCGCCAGGTGCCGTATCTAGACACCTCACAAGTATATCAAGGTCAGGTTCAAAGTAATAAATCTGTACACCGATTAGTAAGTTCAAACGATTGATATTTATTATCACAAATATAATAAATACACATGCATACGCTAAAGAGACTAAATTACTACTAAACTAAACGACTAAAATACTTATCTAAACAGGAACAGGCAAGGTCAGGGAGCGAGGCCTTCGTCCCGTTCTTGGTCTGCAACTCTCAGAAAGTTAGAAGTCGTCAGGGTCTAGCAAGTCTGGATCACGTAGCGAGCGTCGTGGTGAAACTTATAGTTCGATGGCTGGTGGCTCAACGGCTGGTGATGGAACTGGAGTCAGGATGCGATGTATCAGCAAAGCGATGAAGACAGCAGAGAGCCGGAGCCAAAACAACAGACCGGACCATGTGCGGGGTCTACTTTTATAGGTCCCCAAAGTCCGTGCCTCTTCGGGGCGGTTCTCTACCTGCCGTGTATCGATTGGGCCTTCTCCCAATCGATATTTTCCAAACCCCCCAATCTGAGGGTCGCTTCTCGATGGGTGGGGCGATCTCTATGGGTCTTTGTGATGGATACTATGGTGCCGTTTCGTCTGGGCCTCTCTCAAAAGTATCCATTCATATCTAAATGTTTCTACTGTGCTGGCCTGAATCTGGATCGCCTCATTACTATGTAAAGCGTTGTTGCCATTTACACCTTTAGTTGAGATCCTGCACCTGGCCATAAACTGGTTTCTGTACGTGCAGAATGCTAATTAGGCTTCTGCAAACTGCTTGTCCTTACTAAGACTGTTTTCTCCCTGCAGCCTTAGCAGTTCTCCATTTTGTAGCCCAGTGTCCATCTTAGGTGGCTACATTCCCTCCTTGTGATCCTCACAATAAAATTGTGAAGGGGGTGGCTACACCCCTCCAGCCCTACAACACTCTGAGATATCTATCCTCCCCCCTCCCTATCTCTCTAATCCCCTCCAGCCATACAACACTCTGAGATATCTATCCTCCCTCCTCCCTATCTCTCTAATCCCCTCCAGCCCTACAAAGCTCTGAGATATCTATCCTCCCTCCTCCCTATCTCTCTAATCCCCTCCAGCCCTACAACACTCTGAGATATCTATCCTCCCTAACTCGCTAATCCCCTCCAGCCCTACAACACTCTGAGATATCTATCCTCCCTCCTCCCTATCTCTCTAATCCCCTCCAGCCCTACAACACTCTGAGATATCTATCCTCCCTCCTCCCTATCTCTCTAATCCCCTCCAGCCCTACAACACTCTGAGATATCTATCCTCCCTCCTCCCTATCTCTCTAGTCCTCTCCAGCCCTACAACACACTGAGATATCTATCCTCCCTCCTCCCTATCTCTCTAATCCCCTCCAGCCCTACAACACTCTGAGATATCTATCCTCCCTCCTCTGTATCTCTCTAAACCCCTCCAGCCCTACAATGCTCTGAGATATCTATCCTCCCTCCTCCCTATCTCTCGAATCCCCTCCAGCCCTACAACACTCTGAGATATCTATCCTCCCTCCTCCCTATCTCTCTAATCCCCTCCAGCCCTACAACACTCTGAGATATCTATCCTCCCTCCTCCCTATCTCTCTGATCCCCTCCAGCCCCACAACACTCTGAGATATCTATCCTCCCTCCTCCCTATCTCTCGAATCCCCTCCAGCCCTACAACACTGAGATATCTATCCTCCCTCCTCCCTATCTCTCTAATCCCCTCCAGCCCTACAACACTCTGAGATATCTATCCTCCCTCCTCCCTATCTCTCTAATCCCCTCCAGCCCTACAACACTCTGAGATATCTATCCTCCCTCCTCCCTATCTCTCTAATCCCCTCCAGCCCTACAACACTCTGAGATATCTATCCTCAATCCTCCCTATCTCTCAAATCCCCTCCAGCCCTACAACACTCTGAGATATCTATCCTCCCTCCTCCCTATCTCTCTAATCCCCTCCAGCCCTACAACACTCTGAGATATCTATCCTCCCTATCTCTCTAATCCCCTCCAGCCCTACAACACTCTGAGATATCTATCCTCCCTCCTCCCTATCTCTCTAATCTCCTCCAGCCCTACAACACTCTGAGATATCTATCCTCCCTCCTCCCTATCTCTCGAATCCCCTCCAGCCCTACAACACTCTGAGATATCTATCCTCCCTCCTCCCTATCTCTCTAATCCCCTCCAGCCCTACAACACTCTGAGATATCTATCCTCCCTCCTCCCTCTGTGTAATCCCCTCCAGCCCTACAACACTCTGAGATATCTATCCTCCCTCCTCCTTCTCGCGAATCCCCTCCAGCCCTACAACACTCTGAGATATCTATCCTCCCTCTCTGTAATCCCCTCCAGCCCTACAACACTCTGAGATATCTATCCTCCCTCCTCCCTATCTCTCTAATCCCCTCCAGCCCTATAACACTCTGAGATATCTATCCTCCCTCTCTGTAATCCCCTCCAGCCCTACAACACTCTGAGATATCTATCCTCCCTCTCTGTAATCCCCTCCAGCCCTACAACACTCTGAGATATCTATCCTCCCTCTCTGTAATCCCCTCCAGCCCTACAACACTCTGAGATATCTATCCTCCCTCCTCCCTATCTCTCTAATCCCCTCCAGCCCTATAACACTCTGAGATATCTATCCTCCCTCTCTGTAATCCCCTCCAGCCCTACAACACTCTGAGATATCTATCCTCCCTCTCTGTAATCCCCTCCAGCCCTACAACACTCTGAGATATCTATCCTCCCTCCTCCCTATCTCTCTAATCCCCTCCAGCCCTACAACACTCTGAGATATCTATCCTCCCTCCTCCCTATCTCTCTAATCCCCTCCAGCCCTACAACGCTCTGAGATATCTATCCTCCCTCCTCCCTATCTCTCTAATCCCCTCCAGCCCTACAACACTCTGAGATATCTATCCTCCCTCCTCCCTATCTCTCTAATCCCCTCCAGCCCTACAACACTCTGAGATATCTATCCTCCCTCCTCCCTATCTCTCTAATCCCCTTCAGCTCTACAACACTCTGAGATATCTATCCTCCCTCCTCCCTATCTCTCTAATCCCCTCCAGCCCTACAACGCTCTGAGATATCTATCCTCCCTCCTCCCTATCTCTCTAATCCCCTCCAGCCCTACAATGCTCTGAGATATCTATCCTCCCTCCTCCCTATCTCTCTAATCCCCTCCAGCCCTACAACGCTCTGAGATATCTATCCTCCCTCCTCCCTATCTCTCTAATCCCCTCCAGCCCTACAACACTCTGAGATATCTATCCTCCCTCTGTGTCATCCCCTCCAACCCTATGACTGAGATATCTGTGCTCCGGTACTTCTGGCCTTTTGGGAATTCCCGATTTTAATCTCATAATCTCATAAACATAATCTCTTAAAAACATGGGACATAGGAGAATGAGCATTCAGCACATCGAGTCTGCTCCACCATTCAATTTTCTACACTATGTACCCACAATGCAATAATAATCTTTGTTATTGTCACAAGTAGGGTTACATTAACACTGCAATGAAGTTACTGTGAAAAGCCCCTAGTCCCCACATCCCGGCGCCTGTTCGGGTACACAGAGGGAGAATTCTGAATGTCCAAATTACCCAATAGCACGTCTTTCGGGACTTGTGGGAGGAAACCGGAGCACCCGGAGGAAACCCACGCAGACACGGGGAAAACATGCAGACTCCGCACAGACAGTGACCCAAGCCGGGAATCGAACCTGGGACCCTGGCACGGTGAAGCAACA
The DNA here is from genome assembly GCF_902713615.1 of Scyliorhinus canicula. Lineage (NCBI taxonomy): Eukaryota > Metazoa > Chordata > Chondrichthyes > Carcharhiniformes > Scyliorhinidae > Scyliorhinus > Scyliorhinus canicula. Next base: position 10,076,764 of record NC_052148.1, on the reverse strand, counting down.
GTGCTAACCATTGTCATATCCCTTGATGTCATCAGACTCCAGAAATCTATCGATGTCTATCTTGAACATACTCAATGATTGAGCTTCCACAGCCCTCTGCGGTAGAGAATTCTAAAGGTTCCTCTCAGTGAGCAAATTCCTCCACATCTCGGTCCTAAATGGCCTGTTGCTTATTCTGAGACTGTGGCTTTACACTCTCCAGCCAGGGGGAATCGACGTGTCCACATCCACCATGACACATCCTGTACTAATTCTGTATGTTTCAATGAGGTCACCTCTCATTCTTCAAAATTCTGGAGAATACTGACCCAGACTCTTCAATCTCTCCCCGTCCCACAATCTCTCCAAGGTTTGGGTCACTTGACCTCTTATCCACTTACATGGCTCAATGTCAAGTTGTGTTTAATAATCACCCCTGCAAAGCACCTTGGGATGCTATACTATGTTAAAGGGGCTATGTAAAGGCAGACTGTTGTTGATCACACCCGCTCACTGCAATCTTTCAATCTTTCTCTCATTATCTGTTCCATACCTTTAATTAATGTAATTATTCTTTGTCTCTTGTCAGTGTGAAAATCCATACCCCTCTTGCATCATTCAGTGCTGGGTCTATGTCAACAGATGGGGGAGAATTGTTAATCATTCGCCTTTGCCCCGAGTGGGTGCTCCACACATAACAGGAGCTGATACCGAGACCCACACAGACCGTACAGCATCTGACAGCAACGAATCATTCCCCTTTATCCCCAGCCTGTACAGTATGTGACACTGAGATATACACGGGCTGCACAGTGTGCGTACTCTGAGAGTTAAATCGAATGGAAGAGCTGCAGTATTTATATACCAGGAGCGCTGTGAGCTATGGTGGGTAGGGGCGAGTGTGTGGTGTGTATGTAAATGCTCTGATGTTCCTGTGCGTGTCCTGATGTGCAGTGAGGCAGCTTGTTGCTAATTCATAGTGGCACCTCCAGTAGCTCAAATCAAATCGTGACCACACTCTGCTCACTGACCGTTATCTGAACCCAGCCTGCACTTACTCTACGTCTAGAGATACTGCACTAGAACACCTCATTACTCTGTGGGGACTGCACTGGGGTACTTCATTATTCTGTGGGGACTGCACTGGGGCACCTTGTTACTCTGTGGGGACTGCACTGGGGCACTTTGTTACTCTGTGGGGACTGCACTAGGACACCGCATTACTCTGTGGGGACTGCACTGGGGCACTTTGTTACTCTGTGGGGACTGCACTGGGGCACCTTGTTACTCTGTGGGGACTGCACTGGGGCACTTTGTTACTCTGTGGGGACTGCACTGGGGCACTTTGTTACTCTGTGGGGACTGCACTGGGCCACTTTGTTACTCTGTGGGGACTGCACTGGGGCACTTCGTTATTCTGTGGGGACTGCACTGGGGCATCTCGTTATTCTGTGGGGACTGCACGGGGGCACTTTGTTACTCTGTGAGGACTGCACTGGGGCACCTTGTTACTCTGTGGGGACTGCACTGGGGCACTTTGTTATTCTGTGGGGACTGCACTGGGGCACTTCGTTATTCTGTGGGGACTGCATGGGGGCACTTTGTTACTCTGTGAGGACTGCACTGGGGCACTTTGTTATTCTTTGGAAGTTCATTGGAGCATCACACTACTCTCTGGTACTGCACTGGAGCATAATGTTACTCTCTTGAACTGTACTGGAGCATAATGTTACTCTCTGGTACTGCACTGGAGCATAATGATACTCTCTGGTACTGTACTGGAGCATAATGTTACTCTCTCGTACTGCACTGGAGCATAATGTTACTCTCTCGTACTGCACTGGAGCATAATGATACTCTCTGGTACTGCACTGGAGCATAATGTTACTCTCTCGTACTGCACTGGAGCATAATGTTACTCTCTCGTACTGCACTGGAGCATAATGTTACTCTCTCGTACTGCACTGGAGCATAATGTTACTCTCTCGTACTGCACTGGAGCATAATGTTACTCTCTGGTACTTTAGGGCCTCACGGTAGCATGGTGGTTAGCATCAATGCTTCACAGCTCCAGGGTCCCAGGTTCGATTCCCAGCTGGGTCACTGTCTGTGTGGAGTCTGCACGTCCTCCCCGTGTGTGCGTGGGTTTCCTCCGGGTGCTCCGGTTTCCTCCCACAGTCCAAAGATGTGCGGGTTAGGTGGATTGGCCATGCTAAATTGCCCGTAGTGTAAGGTTAATGGGGGGGATTGTTGGGTTACGGGTATACGGGTTACGTGGGTTTAAAGTAGGGTGATCATTGTTCGGCACAACATCGAGGGCCGAAGGGCCTGTTCTGTGCTGTACTGTTCTATGTACTGGAGCATAATGTTACTCTCTGGTACTGTACTGGAGCATAATGTTACTCTCTGGTACTGCACTGGAGCATAATGTTACTCTCTGGTACTGCACTGGAGCATAATGTTACTCTCTGGTACTGCACTGGAGCATAATGTTACTCTCTGGTACTGTACTGGAGCATAATGTTACTCTCTGGTACTGTACTGGAGCATAATGTTACTCTCTGGTACTGTACTGGAGCATAATGTTACTCTCTGGTACTGTACTGGAGCATAATGTTACTCTCTGGTACTGTACTGGAGCATAATGTTACTCTCTGGTACTGTACTGGAGCATAATGTTACTCTCTGGTACTGTACTGGAGCATAATGTTACTCTCTGGTACTGTACTGGAGTATAATGTTACTCTCTGGTACTGTACTGGAGTATAATGTTACTCTCTGGTACTGTACTGGAGCATAATGTTACTCTCTGGTACTGTACTGGAGCATAATGTTACTCTTTGGTACTGTACTGGAGTATAATGTTACTCTCTGGTACTGTACTGGAGTATAATGTTACTCTCTGGTACTGTACTGGAGCATAATGTTACTCTTTGGTACTGTACTGGAGCATAATGTTACTCTCTGGTACTGTACTGGAGTATAATGTTACTCTCTGGTACTGTACTGGAGTATAATGTTACTCTCTGGTACTGCACTGGAGTATAATGTTACTCTCTGGTACTGTACTGGAGCATAATGTTACTCTCTGGTACTGCACTGGAGTATAATGTTACTCTCTGGTACTGTACTGGAGTATAATGTTACTCTCTGGTACTGTACTGGAGCATAATGTTACTCTCTGGTACTGTACTGGAGCATAATGTTACTCTCTGGTACTGTACTGGAGCACTAAATCAAATCTTGACCACACTTAGCTCACTGACCATTGTCTGAAGCCAGCCTGCACTTACTCCACATCTGGACAATATGAAGTCTTACAACACCAGATCCACATCTGGAGATACTGCACGAGGGCACCTTATTACTCTGTGGGGACAGCTCTGGTTTAGCACAGGGCTAAATCGCTGGCTTTTAAAGCAGACCAAGGCAGGCCAGCAGCACGGTTCAATTCCCATACCAGCCTCCCCAAGCAGGCTCCGGAGTGTGGCGACTAGGGGCTTTTCACAGTAACATCATTGAAAGCCTACTTGTGACAATAAGCGATTTTCATTTCATTTCACTGGGGCACTTTTTTACTCTGTCTGTGGGGACTGCACTGGACCACCATGTTATTCTCTGGCACTGCACTGAGGCACCACACTACTCTCTGAGACTACAGTGGAGCATCATGTTCCTCTCTTGGGCTGCCTTCTACCTTTGGGCAGCACAGTAGCATTGTGGATAGCACAATTGCTTCACAGCTCCAGGGTCCCAGGTTCGATTCCCGGCTTGGTTCACTGTCTGTGCAGAGTCTGCACGTCCTCCCCGTGTGTGCGTGGGTTTCCTCCGGGTGCTCTGGTTTCCTCCCACAGTCCAAAGATGTGCAGGTTAGGTGGATTGGCCATGATAAATTGCTCTTAGTGTCTAAAATTGCCCTTAGTGTTGGGTGGGGTTACTGGGTTATGGGGATAGGGTGGAAGTGTTGACCTTGGGTAGGGTGCTCTTTCCAAGAGCCGGTGCAGACTCGATGGGCCGAATGGCCTCCTTCTGCACTGTAAATTCTATGATTCTATGATTATTCTGGGGCTGGTTTAGCACACTGGGCTAAATCGCTGGCTTTTGAAGCAGACCAAGGCAGGCCAGCAGCACGGTTCAATTCTCGTACCAGCCTCCCTGAACAGACGCCGGAATGTGGCGACTAGGGGCTTTTCACAGTAACTTCATTTGAAGCCTACTCGTGACAATAAGCGATTTTCGTTTTCATTTCATTTTCAGTTATTAAGATAGCAACACGGAGCATATTGGGGGTTATGTTCAGGACAGTAGAGGGGGTGATAATGGTCTGAAGGTTAGCGTTCGGGGTGGTCACAGTTTCCCCAGTGAGGGCTCTGGGTATGATTCTTTCTGGACAAGGACATTGATCTTTAATTGCTACCAGTACATCCCAGCTCAGACTGGTTTGTGACTCACACTGCACAGGATTCCTCTCACTCACTGCTTAATTCAATTGTATTATTGGCTTGTAATATTGCAATATTTATCAGGGCGCGACCTGCCATTCGCTGAAGGCCATGGCCCAATCTGTCTATGTTAAATTTTAAATATGATGTGGAGATGCCGGCGTTGGACTGGGGTGAGCATAGAACATAGAACATTACAGCGCAGTACGGGCCCTTCGGCCCTCGATGTTGCGCCGACCCGTGAAACAATCTGAAGCCTATCTGACCTACACTATTCCATTTTCATCCATATGTCTATCCAGTGACCACTTAAATGCCCTTAAATTTGGCGAGTCTACTACTATTGCAGGCAGGGCGTTCCACACCCCTACTACTCTCTGAGTAAAGAAACTGCCTCTGACATCTGTCCTATATCTACCACCCCTCAATTTAAAGCTATGTCCCCTCGTGTTGGTCATCACCATCCGAGGAAAAAGACTCCCACTGTCCACCCTATCTAACCCTCTGACTATCTTATATGTCTCTATTAAGTCACCTCTCAGCCTTCTCCTCTCTAACGAAAACAACCTCAAGTCCCTGAGCCTTTCCCCGTAAGACCTTCCCTCCATACCAGGCAACATCCTAGTAAATCTCCTCTGAACCCTTTCCAAAGCTTCCACATCCTTCCTATAATGTGGTGACCAGAACTGCACGCAGTACTCCAGGTGCGGCCGCACCAGAGTTATGTACAGCTGCAGCATGACCTTGTGGTTCCGAAACTCAATCCCCCTACTGATAAAGGCTAGCACACCATATGCCTTCGTAACAGTCCCAGCACAGTAAGAAGTCTCACAACACCAGGTTAAAGCCCAACAGGTTTGTTTGGAATCACTAGCTTTCGGAGCGCAGCTCCTTCCTCAGATGAATTTAAAATAATGCAGTGGATTGGGGAGGGGGTGGGGGTGAGGGTAATGTTCCTGCGCTCAGTTATTTCTGATGACACATTAAATGGCCGGCTCTGTCTCCTCTCGAGTGGTTGTAAATGATCCCATGGTCGCTGGTTCAAAGACAAGCAGAGGAATTATCTCCAGCATCCTGGTCAATATGTATCCCTCAATCCACATCAGGAAAACAGATTAGCGGGTCATCATCCCATCGCTGTTCGTGCGGGATCTTTCTGCGTACAAATTGGCTGCCGAGTTTCCCACATGACAACAGTGACTACACTTCAACGTTGGCCAGAAAGAGCTTTGAGATGTCTGGTAGTTTCACAAGATGCTTTATGGAGTGAAACCTTTCTTACTCCCTCACAGACTCCAGCTGCCTTTGCAGCCTTCACTGGCTCAGACGTTCACAGCCCCTTTATTATAGTGAGATACACTCCGCAGAAACAAAATCTGACAGTGAGCCACAGAAGGAGATATTAGGTCAGGTGGCCTAAAGCTTTGTCAAAGAGGTAGGTTTGAAGGAGTGGCTTGAGGGAGGAGAGTGAGGTGGAGGGACGGAGGGGTGTGGGGAGCGATAGGGCCTCGGTAACTGAAGGCACGGCCACAATGCTGGAGCGATTATGATTGGGAATGTCCAGGAGCCCAGAATGTGATCTGGGAAGGCTGGAGGGGAGTACAGAGATAGGGAGGGGAGAGGCTATGGAGCGATTTGAAACCAGATTTTTAGTGTTGTCTGTTCAGATTTCTCAATCTCAAAGGTGTGTCAACATGGGGAGGGGGTGGGTGGGGGGGGGGCAGAGATAAAGTGGGAGAATAGAAAGAGGGGCACTTGGACCCAGGGCATCTCCGAGAACAGGAAGGGAGATTGTCACATGTAGCGAACTGAAACCACGGAGCATTTTCACAGTTCACGTCCTCTTCAGCCGTAACCAGAAGTGACAGTCAGGACAAACGGGAGGATGGTATCAGCAGAATGTGGCCGAGCTCTGAACCGTGTCTAAACACTGAGCAAATCTGCATCGACCAAAATAGCCAGGCATTTCAGATCGGTTATGTGTGCGAGCTGCGAGGAGCCACTCACGTGTCAGGTCGTGTTAGAACAAGGAGGCACCAGGCAGCCCTTACTCCCGTGCTCCAGGAGAGAAACTCAAAGCATTGCCCCTTGCCCAGTCTGGGGACGGACACAGGTCAGAGACACTCAAAGTTCTCCAAACCCTCTGCCCAAAAGGGGCCCCCTAATTTGCACTCCAGCAAAACTAAAGAGCTGGTCATTGACTTCAGGAAGCAAAGTACTGTACACACCCCTGTCAGCATCAACGGAGCCGAGGTGGAGATAGTTAGCAGTTTCAAATTCCTAGGGGTGCACATCTCCATAAATCTGTCCTGGTCCACCCACGTCGACGCTACCACCAAGAAAGCACAACAGCGCCTATACTTCCTCAGGAAACTAAGGAAATTCGGCATGTCCACATTAACCCTTACCAACTTTTACAGGTGCACTATAGAAAGCATCCTATCGGGCTGCATCACAGCCTGGTATGGCAACTGCTCGGCCCAGGACCGCAAGGAACTTCAGAGAGTCGTGAACACCGCCCAGTCCATCACACGAACCTGCCTCCCATCCATTGACTCCATCTACACCTCCCGCTGCCGGGGGAAAGCGGGCAGCATAATCAAGGATCCCTCCCACCCGGCTTACTCACTCTTCCAACTTCTTCCATCGGGCAGGAGATACAGAAGTCTGAGAACACGCACGAACAGACTCAAAAACAGCTTCTTCCCCACTGTCACCAGACTCCTAAATGACCCTCTTATTGACTGACCTCATTAACACTACACCCTGTATGCTTCACCCGATGCCAATGCTTATGTAGTTACATTGTATATCTTGTGTTGCCCTATCATGTATTTTCTTGTATTTTCTTGAACTTTGTTTAATTCCCTTTTCTTCCCCATGTACTGAATGATCTGTTGAGCTGCTTGCAGAAAAATACTTTTCACTGTACCTCGGTACACGAGACAATAAAAAAATCCAAATCCAAATCCAGAGAGACAGTGATACCAAGTGACAACCCACCCAACAATCTCAGCCCCTGTCTCTCTGGCATTTTAAACCAGTCCCCCCCCCCCCGCCACCCCCACCCCGCCGGATACCCACAGGGTGAATGGGAGTCAGGCTCAGATCAGTCCCTGATTGGGAAGCTCTCTCAAGGGGATAGTACAGTCGTGGCGGATCAAACGGCCTCCTTCAGGATGGAATTATTCCTTGAGTTTCTTTTTTGTTTTGCTCATTTGCATCGCTGGCTCGACCCGCATTTGTTGCCCATCCCTAATTGCCCCGCGGATTGTGGCAGCAAGCTGCCTTCTTCAACTATTGCAGTGCAGTTGGTGTCCACCGGCAGTGCTAGAACGCAGCAGCTCAAGAAATAGAGCCGGGGTAGTCCACACGGCCTGGCGCACCCGATCCACAACTTCGTACCGTCATGGCTCACCTCCCGCCTCAGCTCCACTCCCCATATTCTTCGTTCCCCTGAGAGGCCACAATTCTGTCTCCCCTTGCCTGAAATATATTCAATGACTGAGCATTCACTGCTCTCTGTGAGAGAGAATGCCAAAGATTAACAACCCTTTGAGCGAAGCAATTTCTCCTCGTCTCAGTTCCACAAGATTGGCAACTAATCTTGAGACTGTGCTGTACATCCCCAGCCAGGGGACACAAGCTCGGCCCATCGAGTCTGCTATGCCATTCATTATGATCATGGTTGATCATCCAACTCAATAGCCTAATCCCGCTCCCCCAATGTCCTTCGATCCCCTTTGCCCCAAGTGCGATATCTAACTGCTTTTTGAAAACGCACAATGTTTTGGCCGCTACTGCTTTCTGTGGCAGCTAATTCCAGTGTCACCACTCTCTGAGTGAAGAAATTTCTCATCTCTGCCCCAAATGGTTTGCCGGTATCCTCAGCCTGGCCCCTGCTCCTGGACACTCCCACAATCTGGAACACCTTCCTGCATCCACCCTGTCCATTCTTGTTACAATTTGAGATAGAATAGAATAGAACTTTACATCACAAAAGGAGGCAATTCGGCCCATTGTGTCTGCACCAGCTCCCAAAAGAGCAACCTAGCTAGTCCCATTCCACAGCTCTATCGCCGTAGCTCTCTAAATTCCTAATTCTCAAATATATATCCAGCTCTCTTATGAAACCTCCTGTGAGAATCCGCCTCCACCTCTCTCCCAGGCAGCACATTCCAAATCCCAACAATTCTCCCAGGCAGCGCATTCCATCCCCAACAACTCTCCCAGGCAGCACATTCCAAACCCCAATAACTCTCCCAGGCAGCACATTCCAAACCCCAACAATTCTCCCAGGCAGCACATTCCAAATCCCAACAACTCTCCCAGGCAGCGCATTCCAAATCCCAACAACTCTCCCAGGCAGCACATTCCAAACCCCAACAACTCTCCCAGGCAGCACATTCCAAACCCCAACAACTCTCCCAGGCAGCACATTCCAAACCCCAACAACTCTCCCAGGTAGCACATTCCAAACCCCAACCACTCTCCCAGGCAGCACATTCCAAACCCCAACAACTCTCCCAGGCAGCACATTCCAAACCCCAACAACTCTCCCAGGCAGCACATTCCAAACCCCAACATCTCTCCCAGGCAGCACATTCCAAACCCCAACATCTCTCCCAGGCAGCACATTCCAAACCCCAACAACTCTCCCAGGCAGCACATTCCAAACCCCAACAACTCTCCCAGGCATTACATTCCAAACCCCAACAACTCTCCCAGGCAGCGTATTCCAAACCCCAACCACTCTCCCAGGCAGCACATTCCACACCGCAACAACATTCCCAGGCAGCACATTCCAAACCCCAACAACTCTCCCAGGTAGCACATTCCAAATCCCAACAACTCTCCCAGGCAGCACATTCCAAATCCCAACAACTCTCCCAGGCAGCGCATTCCAAATCCCAACAACTCTCCCAGGCAGCGCATTCCAAACCCCAACCACTCTCCCAGGCAGCACATTCCAAATCCCAACAACTCTCCCAGGCAGCCCATTCCAAACCCCAACAACTCTCCCAGGCAGCACATTCCAAATCCCAACAACTCTCCCAGGCAGCACATTCCAAAACCCAACAACTCTCCCAGGCAGCACATTCCAAACCCCAACAACTCTCCCAGGCAGCACATTCCAAATCCCAACATCACTCCCAGGCAGCACATTCCAAATCCCAACAACTCTCCCAGGCAGCACATTCCAAATCCCAACAACTCTCCCAGGCAGCACATTCCAAATCCCAACAACTCTCCCAGGCAGCCCATTCCAAACCCCAACAACTCTCTCAGGCAGCACATTCCAAATCCCAACAACTCTCCCAGGCAGCACATTCCAAATCCCAACATCTCTCCCAGGCTGCACATTCCAAATCCCAACAACTCTCCCAGGCAGCACATTCCAAACCCCAACAACTCTCCCAGGCAGCACATTCCAAACCCCAACAACTCTCCCAGGCAGCACATTCCAAACCCCAACAACTCTCCCAGGCAGCCCATTCCAAATCCCAACAACTCTCCCAGGCAGCACATTCCAAATCCCAACAACTCTCCCAGGTAGCACATTCCAAACCCCAACAACTCTCCCAGGCAGCACATTCCAAACCCCAACAACTCTCCCAGGCAGCACATTCCAAATCCCAACCACTCTCCCAGGCAGCACATTCCAAATCCCAACAACTCTCCCAGGCAGCACATTCCAAACCCCAACATCTCTCCCAGGCAGCACATTCCAAATCCCAACAACTCTCCCAGGCAGCACATTCCAAATCCCAACAACTCTCCCAGGCAGCACATTCCAAATCCCAACAACTCTCCCAGGCAGCACATTCCAAATTCCAACAACTCTCCCAGGCAGCACATTCCAAATTCCAACAACTCTCCCAGGCAACACATTCCAAACCCCAACAACTCTCCCAGGCAGCACATTCCAAATCCCAACAACTCTCCCAGGCAGCACATTCCAAATCCCAACAACTCTCCCAGGCAGCACATTCCAAATCCCAACAACTCTCCCAGGCAGCACATTCCAAATCCCAACCACTCTCCCAGGCAGCACATTCCAAATCCCAACAACTCTCCCAGGCAGCACATTCCAAATCCCAACAACTCTCCCAGGCAGCACATTCCAAACCCCAACAACTCTCCCAGGCAGCGCATTCCAAATTCCAACAACTCTCCCAGGCAGCGCATTCCAAACCCCAACAACTTTCCCAGGCAGCACATTCCAAATCCCAACATCACTCCCAGGCAGCACATTCCAAATCCCAACATCACTCCCAGGCAGCACATTCCAAATCCCAACAACTCTCCCAGGCAGCACATTCCAAATCCCAACAACTCTCCCAGGCAGCGCATTCCAAACCCCAACAACTCTCACAGGCAGCACATTCCAAACCCCAACAACTCTCCCAGGCAGCACATTCCTAACCCCAACAACTCTCTCAGGCAGCGCATTCCAAATCCCAACAACTCTCCCAGGCAGCACATTCCAAATCCCAACAACTCTCCCAGGCAGCACATTCCAAATCCCAACATCTCTCCCAGGCTGCACATTCCAAATCCCAACAACTCTCCCAGGCAGCACATTCCAAACCCCAACAACTCTCCCAGGCAGCACATTCCAAACCCCAACAACTCTCCCAGGCAGCACATTCCAAACCCCAACAACTCTCCCAGGCAGCCCATTCCAAATCCCAACAACTCTCCCAGGCAGCACATTCCAAATCCCAACAACTCTCCCAGGCAGCACATTCCAAACCCCAACAACTCTCCCAGGCAGCACATTCCAAACCCCAACAACTCTCCCAGGCAGCACATTCCAAACCCCAGCAACTCTCCCAGGCAGCACATTCCAAACCCCAACAACTCTCCCAGGCAGCACATTCCAAACCCCAACAACTCTCCCAGACAGCACATTCCAAACCCCAACAAGTCTCCCAGGCAGCACATTCCAAACCCCAACAACTCTCCCAGGCAGCACATTCCAAACCCCAACCACTCTCCCAGGCAGCACATTCCAAATCCCAACAACTCTCCCCGGCAGCACATTTCAAACCCCAACAACTCTCCCAGGCAGCCCATTCCAAATCCCAACAACTCTCCCAGGCAGCACATTCCAAATCCCAACCACTCTCCCAGGCAGCACATTCCAAATCCCAACAACTCTCCCAGGCAGCACATTCCAAATCCCAACATCTCTCCCAGGCAGCACATTCCAAATCCCAACCACTCTCCCAGGCAGCACATTCCAAATCCCAACCACTCTCCCAGGCAGCACATTCCAAATCCCAACATCTCTCCCAGGCAGCACATTCCAAATCCCAACAACTCTCCCAGGCAGCACATTCCAAATCCCAACATCTCTCCCAGGCAGCACATTCCAAATCCCAACAACTCTCCCAGGCAGCGCATTCCAAACCCCAACAACTTTCCCAGGCAGCACATTCCAAATTCCAACAACTCTCCCAGGCAGCACATTCCAAATTCCAACAACTCTCCCAGGCAGCACATTCCAAATCCCAACAACTCTCCCAGGCAGCACATTCCAAATCCCAACAACTCTCCCAGGCAGCACATTCCAAATTCCAACAACTCTCCCAGGCAGCACATTCCAAATCCCAACAACTCTCCCAGGCAGCACATTCCAAATCCCAACAACTCTCCCAGGCAGCACATTCCAAATCCCAACCACTCTCCCAGGCAGCACATTCCAAACCCCAACATCTCTCCCAGGCAGCACATTCCAAACCCCAACAACTCTCCCAGGCAGCGCATTCCAAATTCCAACAACTCTCCCAGGCAGCACATTCCAAATGCCAACAACTCTCCCAGGCAGCACATTCCAAATCCCAACAACTCTCCCAGGCAGCACATTCCAAACCCCAACAACTCTCCCAGGCAGAGAATTCCAAACCCCAACAACTCTCCCAGGCAGCACATTCCAAACCCCAACAACTCTCCCAGGCAGCACATTCCAAATCCCAACAACTCTCCCAGGCAGCACATTCCAAATCCCAACAACTCTCCCAGGCAGCACATTCCAAATCCCAACAACTCTCCCAGGCAGCACATTCCAAATCCCAATCACTCTCCCAGGCATCACATTCCAAATCCCAACCACTCTCCCAGGCAGCACATTCCAAATCCCAACAACTCTCCCAGGCAGCACATTCCAAACCCCAACCACTCTCCCAGGCAGCACATTCCAAACCCCAACATCTCTCCCAGGCAGCGCATTCCAAACCCCAACAACTTTCCCAGGCAGCACATTCCAAAACCCAACAACTCTCCCAGGCAGCACATTCCAAATCCCAACATCTCTCCCAGGCAGCCCATTCCAAACCCCAACAACTCTCCCAGGCAGCACATTCCAAATCCCAACATCTCTCCCAGGCAGCCCATTCCAAACCCCAACAACTCTCCCAGGCAGCACATTCCAAACCCCAACAACTCTCCCAGGCAGCACATTCCAAACCCCAACATCTCTCCCAGGCATTACATTCCAAATCCCAACAACTCTCCCAGGCAGCACATTCCATCCCCAGCAACTCTCCCAGGCAGCACATTCCAAATCCCAATCACTCTCCCAGGCATCACATTCCAAATCCCAACCACTCTCCCAGGCAGCACATTCCAAATCCCAACAACTCTCCCAGGCAGCACATTCCAAACCCCAACAACTCTCCCAGGCAGCACATTCCAAATCCCAACATCTCTCCCAGGCAGCACATTCCAAACCCCAACCACTCTCCCAGGCAGCACATTCCAAACCCCAACATCTCTCTGAGTAAAGAGGTGTCTCCTCATCTCACTCCCAGCTCTCTTGCTGACCATCTGGAAATTGTGACCCCGAATCATACAGAGGCCGGCGCAGAGAAGAGACCCCCCCCCCCCCCCCCCCCCCCTGCGCATGTGCCTAAATACGCCGGCCAGTCTGCGCATGCACGGAACCACGCGGCGGTTCCGCGCATGCGCAAGGTCACGCCGGCCCTTCGGCGCATGCTCGAACTCACGCAGTCCCTCCGCTGTCCACCAAGCCGCCGAAGGTGCGGAGAATTACACACTTTCGGGGGCTGTTGATGCCGGAGTGGTTGGCACCGGTTCTCCTGCCGGCGTGGGGAAGCGAGAATCCCGCTGTATATATTTCAATTGCTTGTGTACCTGCCACCATTAGCAGCAACGCCATTCGCCTTTCGTCAGGCTGTGCCTGCAGGCCCAGGACTGATACATAGAGTTTGAACTGCTGTTTGAAGAGCCGCCAGTTTTCACCTACGTTACCTGATACTGGTGGGGCGCCTTCAGTCCGTCCACCTCGAGCTTCAGTGTCTTTTCCTGCTTTCAGTCACCAGTGGTGGCAGTTCTCCAGATCGATCCTTCCACCCAATTTTAACTTTGTCACTGCCGTCGCTACCTTCAAATCTTCAGCACTCTGGTACCATGTTGTGTTCTGTGTTCGTTGTCTCGCAAGGAATCTACAGAACTGCTGGTGACTTGTCCAAACCAGGATTTTTATTAATCCACACGCGGTAAGGTAACGATCAGATACAGAGCGAGTTATCACAAAGTTTCTTTGTACTCCCCTGAAACTACTCCGATGCACGACTGTCCTCATGTACGTCTTACAACCTTCCAAGGGTGGCTGGATGTGCCCTGACTTATATCTGATGCTCCCTGCTGGTGGGAGGTCACACTGCTGAACATGTAGCCACCTGCTGGTGGGAGGTCACACTGCTGAACATGTAGCCACCTGCTGGTGGGAGGTCACACTGCTGAACATGTAGCCACCTGCTGGTGGGAGGTCACACTGCTGAGTACATGGCCACCTGCTGGTGGGAGGTCACACTGCTGAGTACATGGCCACCTGCTGGTGGGAGGTCACACTGCTGAACATGTAGCCACATACTGGTGGGAGGTCACACTGCTGAGTATATGGCCACCTGCTGGTGGGAGTTCACACTGCTGAGTACATGGCCACCTGCTGGTGGGAGGTCACACTGCTGAGTACATGGCCACCTGCTGGTGGGAGGTCACACTGCTGAGTACATGGCCACCTGCTGGTGGGAGGTCACACTGCTGAGTACGTGGCCACATGCTGGTGGGAGGTCACACTGCTGAGTACGTGGCCACCTGCTGGTGGGAGGTCACACTGCTGAGTATATGGCCACCTGCTGGTGGGAGGTCACACTGCTGAACATGTAGCCACATGCTGGTGGGAGGTCACACTGCTGAGTATATGGCCACCTGCTGGTGGGAGTTCACACTGCTGAGTATGTGGCCACCTGCTGGTGGGAGGTCACACTGCTGAGTACATGGCCACCTGCTGGTGGGAGGTCACACTGCTGAGTATATGGCCACCTGCTGGTGGGAGGTCACACTGCTGAGTACATGGCCACCTGCTGGTGGGAGGTCACACTGCTGAGTATATGGCCATCTGCTGGTGGGAGGTCACACTGCTGAGTACATGGCCACCTGCTGGTGGGAGGTCACACTGCTGAGTACATGGCCACCTGCTGGTGGGAGTTCACACTGCTGAGTACATGGCCACCTGCTGGTGGGAGGTCACACTGCTGAGTATATGGCCACCTGCTGGTGGGAGGTCACACTGCTGAGTACATGGCCACCTGCTGGTGGGAGGTCAGACTGCTGAGTACATTGCCACCTGCTGGTGGGAGGTCACACTGCTGAGTACGTGCAATATTATCGACAGACATATCACCACAGGGATGAAGTTCGGGATGCCGTACCCGGTCCGCCTCTGGGTGACTCACAATGGCCGGGAACATTATTTTGGGACACCAGATGAAGCGATTGAGTTTTTAAGAGACAATGGACTGGCAGGAGATGGAGGGCATGGAACTCTGGAGGGGAAGTGAGGAGATGTTGGTTTTCTTGCCTTTCTCGCTTTCACCGCCTTTTTTTTTGTTGTTTATGGGTGAACTCCTCTGGTTTGAGAAGTTTTGTTGGGTTCCGTGGAGGGATGTCTGGGGAATGTGGAGGGTGCGAGCAGGGGGTTCCAGACCACGCGCCGCATTGGGTGGGCTTGCAGGTGGACGGAGGGTAGGGGAGGAACAGCGCCCTCAGTGAAGGCTGGACATGGGGCTGTTAGCGGATGAAAAGGTCAGCGGGCGGGTGAGGGGGACATGTGGAACTGAATGATACGGGTGAGGTTTTGCTCGCCACGCTGTGGGAGATGCTCAATTAGGGGAACAAATTGATCTGGGAGCACAGGGCAAAGGTGGAGCAGAGGTGACAAGGCTGGTGGACAAGGTTCTGTGGGTGGACAGGGGGTATTCGGAGGCCCCGGAGGCAGGGTTGCTAAAGGAGGGGCAGAAGCTCCAGATGGAGTTTGGGTTGGGGTCCATGGGAAAGGCAATAGGGCAGTTGTGAAGTGCCAGAGGGGCAGTGTATGAGTACGAGGAGAAGGCCAGTAGGCTGCTGGCCCACCAACTTAGGATGCCGGAGGTGGTGAGCGAGATTGGAAGGGTGAAGGACGGGAGGGGAAGTGTGGTGCTGGACCCTCTGGGGGTGAATGGGGTATTTGAGGAGCTCCTGGGGGGGTGGGGTAAGCAGTGGTTCCTGAATGGGTTGGAGTTCCCCACGGAACAGGTGGAGGGGCTGGAGGCCCCCATTGGGCTGGTGGAGGTGATGGGAGGGTATGGGGGGATTTGCAGGCAGGGAAGGTCCCGGTCCTGGATAGGTGACTATGGAATTTTATAAGAAGTTTGGAGGGACCTGTGGCCTCTGCTGGTGGGGGTGTATAATGAGGATAAGGGGGAAGCTCCCCCCTACATTATCGCAGGCGTCCATGTCCCTAATACTGAAGAAGGATAAATATCTGGAGCAGAGTGTCCTACCTTCCGATATCGTTGCTAAATGTGGACGCCAAATTGTTGGCAAAGATCTTGGCCTCACGAGGACTGTGTGCTGGTGGAGATAGGGGCAGAGCAGACTGGGTTCGTTAAGGGGCGGCGACTGTCAGCGAACGTAAGGAGATTACTAAATGTGATAATGATGCCCCCGGAGGGTCAGGATGTGGAGGTGGCAGTTGCTATGGATGCAGCGAAGGCGTTCGATTGGGTGGAATGGGAGTACTTCTGGGAACTATTGGGACGGTTCGGGGTCGGGCAGAGGTTCGTGGACTGGGTCCGATTGTTGTATAGGGCACCGGTAGCGAACGTGCTACACCGTGGGCAAGGCAGGGGTGCCCAAACTCCCTGTTGCTTTCTACCTTGGCCACAGAGCCATTGGCATTGGCGCTTAGAGCGTCAAGGAGTTGGAGAGGGATTGTGGGGGTTGGGGGGGGGGGGGGGTGGTGTTGAGCACAGGGTCTCGGTAAATTCGGATGATCTGTTGCTTTAGATCTCGGACCCATTGGGAGGCATAGGGGGAATTATGGGTATCCTGGTGGGGTTTGACCAGTTTTCCGGATATAAGCTAAACATGGGGCAGAGTGAGGTATTCCCGATCGAGGCCAGGAGGCAGGAGAGGAGGTTGGGAGAGCTGCCGGCCAAGGTGGTGGGGGCGAACTTCAGATATTTGGGTTTCCAGGTGGTGGGGGGGGGGGGGGGGGGGGGGGGGGGGTGGGAATAGCAGCACAAATTGAATCTGGTGCCGTTGGCTGATCAAATGAGGAGGGGGGATTTCGAGAGGTGGGATGTGCTGCCGCTATCGCTGGCGGGGCGCGTGCAGGCAGTAAAAATGACGGTGCTGCCGAGGTATTTATTTGTCTTTCAGAACTCCCGATCTTCATCCCAAAATCATTCTTTAAGGAGATCAACGCGTTGATTTTGGGGTTTGCGTGCGCGGTGAATGCCCCACGAGTTAAGAAGGTGTTGTTGGGGCAGGGGTGAGGGGGGGGGGGGGGGGGGGGGGGGGGGTACTGGCCTTGCGAATATTATTTCTGGGCAGCCAATCTAGCTCTGGTTAGGTAGTGGGGGAGGGGTCAGCGTGGGGGCGGATGGAGACGGCCTCTTGTTGGGGAACGGGTTTGGGAGCATTGTCGGCAGTGCCTCTGCCGTTCTCGCCATCCAGCTGCTCCGCGAGCCCAATGGTGGCGGCGGCCGTGCGGGTTTGGGGGCAGTGACGGCAGCACCTGAGGTTGGAAGGTGCCTCAGTCGGTGTGGGAGGCAATTTGTGGCAATCGCAGGTCTGCACCGGGCGGGGGAGAGGGGGGGGCTGGACGCCAGGTTTCGGGGGGGGGGGGGGGGGGGGGGGATCGAGTGGTTCGGGGACCTGTTTGTGACGGGGCAGCTTTTCCAGTTGAGAGGAATTGGAGGAGGAATACGAGCTGCCCAGTGGGAACTGGTTCCCATAATTACACGTACGGGATTGTGTGAGGAAACAGGTGCCATCCTTTCCCAATCTGACGATCCCGGGATTACGGATAAGGTGGTGTCGAAGGAAGGAATGGGGGAGGGGAAGATGTCCGGGATCTACAAGGAGCTAATGGACTGGGCGGGAGCCCCGATCGGGGAAGTCAAGCGGAAATGGGAAGAGGAAGAGGGCAGGGAATTGGAGGCCGGGATGTGGGAGGAGGCTCTGAGGAGGGTGAATGCGTCCTCGTCATGAGGGAGGCTTAGCCTTATTCAGTTTCAGGTAGTTCACAGGACTCCCATGATGGTGGCCAGGATGAACAGGTTCTTTGAGGGGGGTTGAGGACAGGTTTGGCTGATGCGTGGTGGAGGGGGGGAGGGGGGGGTGGTTCCGTGAACCATGTCCACATGTTTTGAGCATGTCAGAAACTGATAGGGTTTTGTCAGGGGTTCACGGACGTAATGTGCGGGGTGCTGAGTGTGAAGGTGGCCCCGGGTTATGAAGAGGCGATATTTGGTATGCTGGAAGATCCGTGAGTCCAGTGGGTGAGAGAGGCCGATCTTCCGGCCTTTACCTCCCTGGTCGCCCGGAGACGGGGCTTTTGCTGGAGTGGAGTGACCCGGAGCCCCCCAGAAACCGGTGGGTGTGGGTGAGGGACCTGGTGGAGTTCCTAAGGCTGGAGAAAATTATTATTTCGAACGTGGAGAATGCAGTTCAAGTGGGGGTGATGTCATCTGAATGCTGCAATGCTCCCCTGGGTATTCTCATTTTCGGAAGTATTTGTGCGTCAGTCCCTTAATATTCCTTATTGCATCTGGCCGATTGTATCTGGTACAGGTCAGTGCAGCAACCAGAGAACTGGAGATGTGCCTTTACTATTTCCAATAAACCTCACATTGGAGCCATTATCATGAGAATAGACAATTTGAAAGAAATCCCAATATGTGATGCAGAGGACACCAAGTTTAATGATCATATCCATCCTGCGATACGAATTGTGACAAAATACAGAGTTAAAAATACAGATGAGTACGAGCTATAACGCTTTGCTGCAAATATATTACAGGGTCATGTTTCAGGCAGACAGTCAACCTTGCAAAGGTCGATGGTGTCTTGGAGCATCTGTAACCTGAGGCAATGCTGCAAATTTCCCAACTGTTCCCAGCCAATGTTTTCTGTGTTGTAACAACTCTGTTTATGTTTTTGAAATTGCCATTAAACCCTCAAAGGGTTGATGAGGAGAAACGGGCTTGGCTGCTGTAGGATGGTCACCGGCTCGGCACTCCGAGCCTGCCCTACCCAATAATCTTTATTGTCACAAGTAGGCTTACATTAACACTGCAATGAAGTTACTGTGAAAAGCCCCTAGTCGCCACATTCCGGCGCCTGTTTGGGTACGCAGAGGGAGAATTCAGAATTCTCAGTTGGTACGGGAATGGAACCCGCGCTGCTGGCCTTGTTCTGCATCACACCAGCTGTCTAGCCCACTGAGCTAAACCGGCCCGCATGGCACTGACGGACATCTCGACGGACAAGCACCTTGTCAATTACTGGGGTTCAGTCACACATGCACAGATAGACATAAGAATTAGGAGCAGGAGTAGGCCACTCGGCCCCTCGAGCCTGCTCTCCCATTCAACAAGATCATGGCTGAACTGATTGTGAGTTCAACCCCACATTCTTGCCGACCCCCAATAAGCTTTCACCCTCCCCTTGTTAGTCACAAACCTATCTCACTCTGTCTTAAAAATATTCCGATTCTATTACCACTGCCTTTTGAGGAAGAGAGTTCCCGAGACTCACCTCCCTCTGATAGAAAAAAAATTCTCCTCATCTCTGTCTGAAATCAGCAACCCCTTATGTTTAAATGGTGACACCTGGTTCTAGATTCTCCAACAAGAGGAAACATCCTCTCTGATGCACAATCAATGGACACGAACATAGGTGTAGTCCGAATCGAAGGCTTTAATCAGCAAGAAGTGTGCCCAGCAGCAGGAGTACAGAAATGGCCTGGCTGCTGGAGAACACGGGTTGTTATACCCCGCCTCATAGGCAGAGCTACCTTCCTCTCGACCAATGAGAATACAGAGAACACGATACTTGGGCCAATGGGCAGCGAGCCCTCTGCACCAATGGCTGCTCACACTCCCAGGTACCGTAATACCCCTAGTCATACTACCACACTCTCCACATCCACTCTCTCAATACCCCTCAGAGTCTTAAAGGTTTCAATCAAATCACCTCTTACTCGTCCAAACTCCAGTGGACACAAACCTAACCTCTCCAACCTTTTTCTCATAAGGCAACCCACCCATTCCTGGTATTTGTCTAGTCAACCTTCTCTGAACTGTTTCCAATGCATTTTACATCTTTCCTTAAATAAGGAGACGAATACGGTCCACAATACTCCAGTTGTGGCCTCACCAATATCCTGTACAACTCAAGCATAACCTCCCGGCTTTTGTATTCAATTCCCCTCACAATAAACTAAACATTCTACTAACCTTCCTGATGACTTGCTCTACATGGTCACTACCTTTTGTGTGATTCATGCCCTAAGACGCCCAGATCCCTCTGCACCTCAGGACTCTGCAATCTCTCACCATTTACATAATAAGCCTTATTCTTGCTGCCAAAATGGAGACGGGCTGGATTCTCCGATTTGGAGACAGTTCCCCCAACACCGGCGAGGGAATGGTGGCATTTATGCCAGGAAAACTGGCACAAAATGGCCATCGATTCCCCATTTTGCTGGAGGCCAGCAGGATGGCAGCGTAGAGCACCCGGCTCGAGCTTCCCTGGAGAATTGCCGGGTCCGTGGCCGCGCATGCGCACGGTGGCGCCCTGCAGCGGCCTCGCCATGCTTCATGGTGGGTGCCACTCGCCGATCCGGTCCACGATATAGTTCCCCCCCCCTTCGGTCGGCTCGTATACCCCAGATCGCCCCACCACAGCTCGTATGCCCCCGAATATGTCCCCCCCTGCCCGCGGATCAGCCCTCCCCCGATCGTGGTGCCACTGGACTGAGTCTGCAGCCGCCATGCTGTTCCCGACGGGTGAGACCATGAGAAAGCCACGCCGTCGGGAACTTGGCCGGTTGGGGGCGGAGCACTGGGAGGCGGGCCTCAGGCAGTGGCCTGAAGCCGTCGATACGTGGCGCGGTGCATTCCTATAGCAGCTGCTTTGGAGGGGATGGAGCATCGCGAAAACAGAGTCACCCCCAATTCTGTCGGGAATTCAGATTCTCCAGCTCATCGCCAAACGCGATTTCGGCGTCGGTGACCAGAGAATCCAGCTCCACATTTTCTCACATTATACTCCATTTACCAGATTTTTGCCCACTCACTTATCCTATCTATGTCGCTTTGTAGCCTCCGTACGTCCCCTTCACAACTTACTTTCCTATTTTTGCCGTCAGAAAATTTCACAACCATACCCTCAGTCCCTTGGTCCAAGTCATTTATATAAATTGTAAAGTGTTGAGGTCCCATCACTGATCCCTGAGACACATCACTCATTACTGTAGTGATCTCTGTATATTAATATACATGATCAATGTATGTAAAAGTACAGTAAGAAGTTTTACAACACCAGGTTAAAGTTCAACAGGTTTGTTTCGAATCACTAGGTTTCGGAGCACTGCTCCTTCCTCAAGTGAATGAAGAGGTATGTTCCAGAAACATTTATATAGACAAAGTCAAAGCTGCAACACGATACTTTAAATGCGAGTCTTTACAAGTAATTAAGTCTTTACAGATGCAGAGAGAGGGGTAAGTCCAGGTTAAAGAGGTGTGAACTGTCTCCAGCCAGGACAGTTGGTAGGATTTCGCAAGCCCAGGCCAGATGGTGGGGGGTGAATGTAATGCGACATGAATCCAAGGTCCCGGTTGAGGCCGTACTCACGTGTGCGGAGCTTGGCTATAAGTTTCTGCTCGGCGATTCTGCGTTGGCGCGCATCCTGAAGGCCGCCTTGGGGAACGCTTACCCGGAGATCAGAGGCTGAATGCCCTTGACTGCTGAAGTGTTCCCCAACTGGAAGGGAACATTCCTGCCTGGCGATTGTCGCGCGATGTCCGTTCATCCGTTGTCGCAGCGTCTGCATGGTCTCGCCAATGTACCACGCTTCGGGACATCCTTTCCTGCAGCGTATGAGGTAGACAACGTTGGCCGAGTCGCACGAGTATGTACCGCGTACCTGGTGAGTGGTGTTCTTACGTGTAATGGTGGTACCCATGTCAATGATCTGGCACGATGATCTGGCCTCTCGCTGGATCTGTAAAGACTTAATTACCTGCAAATGCTCGCATTCAAAGTATCATCTTTGACTTTCTCTATATATATGTTTCTGGAACATACCTCTTTATTCACCTGGGGAAGGAGCTGTGCTCCGAAAGCCAGTGATTCGAAACAAACCAGTTGGACTTTAACCTGGTGTTGTTAGACTTCTTACTGTGCTCACCCCAGTCCAACGCCGGGATCTCTGTATTATGTAAAAGCAGTACAGTCAATTCAACACCAGGTGTCTCACTATCAGATGGTATAAGAAAGACTTTCCCGCTCTTTCTGAGAGTGTGCGTCAGGAGAGTTAACAGACAAGACCCAGATTAGCTAGAGAGAGAGAAGTTATAAGTTATTTCATTGTTACAATGTATAGTTAGTTAGTTAGTTATCTTTACTGTATTTTATTTATTTCACTAGTTGAGTATTAAGTACAAAGAACTCACAAATATTATTTATATTACTCATTAAATTAGTTCATCTTTGAAGGAAGACTATTGTTCATTTCATCAACTCAGTTGGTTCAAAGAGTAATATATATATTATATAAGGTAATATATCAATTACATACTGCGAACCAAAAAAGATCCATTTATGCCTACTCCCTATATCTTGTTAGCCAGCCAAACTTCAATCCATGCCAATGTTACCCTCTCTTACATGAGCTTTTATTTTCCACAAGATGCGGCACCTTATCAAAGGCTTTCTGGAACTCCAAGTACAAAGAGCTCAGATAAACTCCTAAATCAATTACTATAGAAAGCATCCTATCTGGCTGCATCACAGCCTGGGTATGGCAACTGCTCATCCCAGCCGTAAGAAACTTCAGAGAGTCATGAACACAGCCCAGTCCATCACACAAACCTGCCTCCCATCCATTGACCCCATCTACACCTCCCGCTGCCTGGGTAAAGCAGGTAGTATAATCAAAGACCCTCCCACCCGGCCTACTCACTCTTTCAACTTCTTCCATCGGGCTGAGAACACGCACGAACAGATAAAAAAAACAGCTTCTTCCTCACTGTTACCAGGCTCCTGAATGGCCCTCTTTTGGACTGATCAGATCTCTTCACACATCTTCTCTACCGAGTAGTACTACACTCCATATGCTGACATAGATACATGGAAGATAGGAGCAGGAGGAGACCTTTTGGCCCTTCGAGCCTGCTCTGCCATTCATCACGATCATGGCTGATCACCCAAAGTTTCAGCATCAATGAATGAATTCCACAGGCTCACCACTCTTTGTGTGAAGAAATGCCTCCTTATCTCTGTCCGAAATGGTTTACCCTGAATCCTCAGACTGCGACCTCTGGTTCTGGACACACCCGTCATTGGTAACATCTTCCCTGCATCTACCCTGTCTAGTCCTGTTAGAATTTTATAAGTCTCTATGAGATCCCCCCTCATTCTTCTGAACTCCAGCGAGAACAATCCCAACCTGGTCAATCTCTCCTCATATGACAGTCCCGCCATCCCTGGCTTCACCCGATGCCGGTGCCTATGTATTTACATTATGTATTTTACATTTGCCCTAGATTTCTTTCATGTAAAGAATGATCTGCCTGGACTGTACGCAGAACAATACTTTTCACTGTACCTCGGTACACATGACAATAAACAAACACAATCGCAATCCAAATCCAATCCTAAACATGATTTCCCTTTCACAAAACCATGTTGACTCTGCCTGATTGCCGTGAATTTGTCAAAGTGCCCTGCTGTAACTTCTTTAATAATGGTTTCTAACACTCTCCCCACGACAGATGTTAAGCTAACTGGCGTGTGGTTTCCTGCTTTCTGTCTCCCTTGCTTTTTGAATAAAGGCGTGACATTCCCGATTTTCCAATCTAATGGAACCTCCCCCCAATCTAGGGAATTTTGGAAAATAAAAACCGTCGCATCAACTATCTGATTCGCCATTTCCTTCAATACCTTAGGGTGAAGTCCAGCAATTTGTCAGCCCACAGACCGAACTATTTGTTCAGTACTACCTCCCCGGTGATTGTAATTTTCCCGAGTTACCCCTCCCTCCTATTTCCTGATTTACATTTCCTGATGTTATGTGTGCTCTCTATAATGAAGACCGGTACAAAATGCATGTTCAGTTAATCCGACATCTCCCTGCTTTCCTTCAATACCCCAGTCACACCTTCCAGAGAACCAACTCTGACTTTGTTAACTCTTATTTAAATATCAGTTGAAACTCTTACTATCCTCTTTATATTATTAGTTAGCTTTCCCTCATACTCTAGTTTTCCCCCCTTATCAATATTTTTGTCGTTTAAAAAAATTAATCAGATAGAAACATGGAACAGTACAGCACAGTACAGGCCCTTCAGCCCACGAGTAGGCTTACATTAACACTGCAATGAAGTTACTGTGAAAAGCCCCTAGTCACCACATTCCGGCTCCTTTTCGGGTACAGAGAGGGAGAATTCAGAATGTCCAATTCACCTAACAGCACGTCTTTCGGGATTTGTGGGAGGAAACCGGAGCACCCGGAGAAAACCCACGCAGACACGGGGAGAAAGTGCAGACTCCGCACAGACAGTGATCCAAGCCGGGAATCGAACCTGGGACCCTGGCGCTGTGAAACAACAGTGCCAACCACCATGCTACCGTGTCATACATTACTATAGAACCAGATTACCATAGAACCACAGGAGGCCATTTGGCCCATCTTGCGCAATATAATTTTTTAATGTTCATTATATTCTTATCAATCTCCTGACCTACCACTCTCCTTTATGCAATTATACGCTTTTACATTAAGTTCAATACTTTCTTTAACTTTATTAGTTAAGCACAGATGTTGGTCCCTCTCTTTGAATTTGTCTATTCTGTGTATTTCAAAATATTCCTTTAAATGTTTTCCACTGAATCTCTATTGATCTCTCCTTTCAGCGCATTGCCCAGTTCAGGTTAGCTAGCTCTGCTTTCATAGAATCATAGTATTTACAGTGAAGAAGGAGGCCATTTGGCCCATCGAGTCGCACACACGGGGAGGATGTGCAGACTCCACACAGACAGTGACCCAAGCCAGAATCGAACCTGGGATGCTGGAGCTGTGAAGCAACTGTGCTAGCCACTATGCTACCGTGCTGCCCTCACAATTGCCCTTATTTAAGTATAAAATGCAAGCCTTAGAAACACACTTCTTTCCCTCAAACTGAGTGTAAACTTCAACCAGATTATGATCGCTGCTACCGAGGGGAGTCTTCACCATGAGGTTATCACTTAATCCGATCTCATTGCACAATACCAGGTCTGGTATAGTCTGTTCTCTGGTTGTCTCCAGAACGTGTTGTTCTGAGAAACTATCCTGAAAACATTCGAGGATTATTCTTTCTTTCCAATTAAGGGACAATTTAGCATGGCCAATCCACCTACCCTGCTCATCTTTGGGTTGTGGGAGTGAGACCCACGCAGACACGGGGGGAATTTGTAAACTCCACGTGGATAATGACCCAGAGCCGGGATTGAACCTGGGTCCTTGGCGCCGTGTTAATCACTGTTCCTTTCTGACAAGCTGCCGCTATCTCTTCACACTTCGTCTAACTGTGTAGTTACAATTAGGGGACCAGTCCATCACTCCCATAATGTTCTCATATATACGCAGCAAACTGCTACAGGTCACCAAGAGGTCATGGGCTTTGAATCTGGTAAAAGAAAAGTCCACCGATAGAAGAAATGTAAGCCAAACAAAAACGCCGAGCTTCGGATTGGGGGGATTGCGAAGGGATGACCCAGGATGGGGGCAAGGGGAGCCGGCCCTTCCGTTAGCATCAGGGACCCTCCCAGACCAGTTGCGGACCTCAGCAACCCACCAGCTCACCATAGAGGTGGGGAAGCTGAAAGATCATTTTGGGGACCTCTCTAGTTTGGGAGTCCCATGCCAATTTGTTTCATAATACCCCTGGCAGTGGGATATTTTCAAATGGCACTTCTGACTGAATGACTTACAAAGGGTTTGTCAGGACCAGTTATAAAACGCCTCCCTCGAGCAGGTTGCCAGCTCTGCTTGCCGAAGCTGATCTTCAGGTCAGGATGCAATGGCATCTTCTGCTTTGTTGAAACATCTACTTCTTCTTGTTTACCTCCATCCAGCCTCTTCTGTGTCCGTGGAGCTTTCTTTAATTTTTGACGTGATGGGGTCTTTTTGCTCCTGCAGCTGCAGCTGGAAGCCAGATTCAATGCAGAATCTATTGAAGGTCTCTTTTTGCTTATTTTCTCACATTCTTTTGGGGATCAGGGCTTTTAATCTGGAAGCCGCCTGCATCGAGAATCTTGCTTCAGATGCCTGAAGTATCCTTTATAGCCTTGAGTATATTACCAGCAAGTCCTTATTAACAACTCATATCCATGATCATCACCCCATTGACCATCAACTCACTCACCATCAACACCCTGACCATCAACACACTGACCATCAACTCACTCACCATCAACACACTGGCCATCAACACACTGACCATCAACTCACTCACCATCAACACACTGACCATCAACACACTGACCATCAACACCCTGACCATCAACACCCTGACCATCAACACCCTGACCATCAACACCCTGACCATCACCACACTGACCATCAACTCACTAACCATCAACACACTGACCATCAACACCCTGACCATCACCTCACTGACCATCAACACCCTGACCATCAACACCCTGACCATCAACACACTGACCATCAACACACTGCCCATCAACACACTGACCATCAACACACTGACCATCAACACACTGACCATCAACACCCTGACCATCAACACACTGACCATCACCTCACTGACCATCACCTCACTGACCATCAACACCCTGACCATCAACACACTGACCATCACCTCACTGACCATCACCTCACTGACCATCAACACATTGACCATCAACACACTGACCATCAACACCCTGACCATCAACACACTGACCATCAACACCCTGACCATCAACACACTGACCATCAACACCCTGACCATCAACACCCTGACCATCAACACACTGACCATCAACACACTGACCATCAACACACTGACCATCATCACACTGACCATCAACACCCTGACCATCACCTCACTGGCCATCAACACCCTGACCATCAACACACTGACCATCAACACCCTGACCATCAACACACTGACCATCAACACACTGACCATCAACACACTGACCATCAACACACTGACCATCATCACCCTGACCATCAACACCCTGACCATCACCTCACTGGCCATCAACACCCTGACCATCAACACACTGACCATCAACACACTGACCATCAACACACTGACCATCAACACCCTGACCATCAACACACTGACCATCAACACACTGACCATCAACACACTGACCATCAACACCCTGACCATCAACACACTGACCATCAACACACTGACCATCATCACCCTGACCATCAACACCCTGACCATCACCTCACTGGCCATCAACACCCTGACCATCAACACACTGACCATCAACACACTGACCATCAACACACTGACCATCAACACCCTGACCATCAACACACTGACCATCACCTCACTGACCATCAACACCCTGACCATCAACACCCTGACCATCAACACCCTGACCATCAACACACTGACCATCACCTCACTGACCATCAACACCCTGACCATCAACACCCTGACCATCAACACCCTGACCATCAACACACTGACCATCACCTCACTGACCATCAACACCCTGACCATCAACACCCTGACCATCAACACCCTGACCATCAACACCCTGACCATCAACACACTGACCATCAACACCCTGACCATCACCTCACTGACCATCAACACCCTGACCATCATCACACTGACCATCACCTCACTGACCATCAACACCCTGACCATCAACACACTGACCATCAACACCCTGACCATCAACACCCTGACCATCAACACCCTGACCATCAACACCCTGACCATCATCACACTGACCATCATCACCCTGACCATCAACACCCTGACCATCAACACCCTGACCATCATCACCCTGACCATCAGCACACTGGCCATCATCACCCTGACCATCAACACACTGACCATCAACACACTGACCATCAACACCCTGACCATCAACACACTGACCATCAACACACTGACCATCAACACCCTGACCATCAACACCCTGACCATCACCTCACTGACCATCAACACCCTGACCATCACCTCACTGACCATCAACACCCTGACCATCAACACACTGACCATCAACACACTGACCATCAACACCCTGACCATCAACACCCTGACCATCACCTCACTGACCATCAACACCCTGACCATCATCACACTGGCCATCATCACCCTGACCATCAACACACTGACCATCAACACACTGACCATCAACACCCTGACCATCAACACACTGACCATCAACACACTGACCATCAACACCCTGACCATCAACACCCTGACCATCAACACCCTGACCATCAACACACTGACCATCAACACACTGACCATCAACACCCTGACCATCAACACACTGACCATCACCTCACTGACCATCAACACACTGACCATCACCTCACTGACCATCAACACCCTGACCATCAACACCCTGACCATCAACACACTGACCATCAACACCCTGACCATCAACACACTGACCATCACCTCACTGACCATCAACACACTGACCATCAACACACTGACCATCAACACCCTGACCATCAACACCCTGACCATCAACACACTGACCATCAACACACTGACCATCATCACACTGACCATCACCTCACTGACCATCAACACCCTGACCATCAACACACTGACCATCAACACACTGACCATCAACACCCTGACCATCAACACACTGACCATCAACACCCTGACCATCAACACCCTGACCATCAACACACTGACCATCAACACACTGACCATCAACACACTGACCATCACCTCACTGACCATCAACACACTGACCATCAACACATTGACCATCAACACACTGACCATCACCTCACTGACCATCAACACACTGACCATCAACACCCTGACCATCAACACACTGACCATCAACACCCTGACCATCCCCTCACTGACCATCAACACACTGACCATCACCTCACTGACCATCAACACATTGACCATCAACACACTGACCATCACCTCACTGACCATCAACACCCTGACCATCACCTCACTGACCATCAACACCCTGACCATCACCTCACTGGCCATCAACACACTGACCATCAACACACTGACCATCACCTCACTGACCATCAACACCCTGACCATCAACACCCTGACCATCAACACACTGACCATCAACACCCTGACCATCCCCTCACTGACCATCAACACACTGACCATCACCTCACTGACCATCAACACACTGACCATCAACACACTGACCATCAACACCCTGACCATCAACACCCTGACCATCATCACACTGACCATCACCTCACTGACCAGCACCTCACTGACCATCAACACATTGACCATCAACACACTGACCATCACCTCACTGACCATCAACACCCTGACCATCAACACCCTGACCATCAACACACTGACCATCAACACACTGACCATCAACACCCTGACCATCAACACCCTGACCATCAACACACTGACCATCAACACACTGACCATCACCTCACTGACCATCAACACACTGACCATCAACACCCTGACCATCAACACCCTGACCATCAACACACTGACCATCAACACACTGACCATCAACACACTGACCATCAACACACTGACCATCAACACCCTGACCATCAACACCCTGACCATCAACACACTGACCATCAACACCCTGACCATCAACACCCTGACCATCCCCTCACTGACCATCAACACACTGACCATCAACACCCTGACCATCAACACCCTGACCATCAACACCCTGACCATCAACACCCTGACCATCAACACATTGACCATCACCTCACTGACCATCAACACACTGACCATCAACACCCTGACCATCCCCTCACTGACCATCAACACCCTGACCATCAACACACTGACCATCAACACACTGACCATCAACACACTGACCATCATCACCCTGACCATCAACACCCTGACCATCACCTCACTGGCCATCAACACCCTGACCATCAACACACTGACCATCAACACACTGACCATCAACACACTGACCATCAACACCCTGACCATCAACACACTGACCATCACCTCACTGACCATCAACACCCTGACCATCAACACCCTGACCATCAACACCCTGACCATCAACACACTGACCATCACCTCACTGACCATCAACACCCTGACCATCAACACCCTGACCATCAACACCCTGACCATCAACACACTGACCATCACCTCACTGACCATCAACACCCTGACCATCAACACCCTGACCATCAACACCCTGACCATCAACACCCTGACCATCAACACACTGACCATCAACACCCTGACCATCACCTCACTGACCATCAACACCCTGACCATCATCACACTGGCCATCATCACCCTGACCATCAACACACTGACCATCAACACACTGACCATCAACACCCTGACCATCAACACACTGACCATCAACACACTGACCATCAACACCCTGACCATCAACACCCTGACCATCACCTCACTGACCATCAACACCCTGACCATCACCTCACTGACCATCAACACCCTGACCATCAACACACTGACCATCAACACACTGACCATCAACACCCTGACCATCAACACCCTGACCATCACCTCACTGACCATCAACACCCTGACCATCATCACACTGGCCATCATCACCCTGACCATCAACACACTGACCATCAACACACTGACCATCAACACCCTGACCATCAACACACTGACCATCAACACACTGACCATCAACACCCTGACCATCAACACCCTGACCATCAACACCCTGACCATCAACACACTGACCATCAACACACTGACCATCAACACCCTGACCATCAACACACTGACCATCACCTCACTGACCATCAACACACTGACCATCACCTCACTGACCATCAACACCCTGACCATCAACACCCTGACCATCAACACACTGACCATCAACACCCTGACCATCAACACACTGACCATCACCTCACTGACCATCAACACACTGACCATCAACACACTGACCATCAACACCCTGACCATCAACACCCTGACCATCAACACACTGACCATCAACACACTGACCATCATCACACTGACCATCACCTCACTGACCATCAACACCCTGACCATCAACACACTGACCATCAACACACTGACCATCAACACCCTGACCATCAACACACTGACCATCAACACCCTGACCATCAACACCCTGACCATCAACACACTGACCATCAACACACTGACCATCAACACACTGACCATCACCTCACTGACCATCAACACACTGACCATCAACACACTGACCATCAACACACTGACCATCACCTCACTGACCATCAACACACTGACCATCAACACCCTGACCATCAACACACTGACCATCAACACCCTGACCATCCCCTCACTGACCATCAACACACTGACCATCACCTCACTGACCATCAACACACTGACCATCAACACACTGACCATCACCTCACTGACCATCAACACCCTGACCATCACCTCACTGACCATCAACACCCTGACCATCACCTCACTGGCCATCAACACACTGACCATCAACACACTGACCATCACCTCACTGACCATCAACACCCTGACCATCAACACCCTGACCATCAACACACTGACCATCAACACCCTGACCATCCCCTCACTGACCATCAACACACTGACCATCACCTCACTGACCATCAACACACTGACCATCAACACACTGACCATCAACACCCTGACCATCAACACCCTGACCATCATCACACTGACCATCACCTCACTGACCATCACCTCACTGACCATCAACACATTGACCATCAACACACTGACCATCACCTCACTGACCATCAACACCCTGACCATCAACACCCTGACCATCAACACACTGACCATCAACACACTGACCATCAACACCCTGACCATCAACACCCTGACCATCAACACACTGACCATCAACACACTGACCATCACCTCACTGACCATCAACACACTGACCATCAACACCCTGACCATCAACACCCTGACCATCAACACACTGACCATCAACACACTGACCATCAACACACTGACCATCAACACACTGACCATCAACACCCTGACCATCAACACCCTGACCATCAACACACTGACCATCAACACCCTGACCATCAACACCCTGACCATCCCCTCACTGACCATCAACACACTGACCATCAACACCCTGACCATCAACACCCTGACCATCAACACCCTGACCATCAACACCCTGACCATCAACACATTGACCATCACCTCACTGACCATCAACACACTGACCATCAACACCCTGACCATCCCCTCACTGACCATCAACACACTGACCATCAACACCCTGACCATCATCACACTGACCATCAACACACTGACCATCAACACACTGACCATCAACACCCTGACCATCAACACCCTGACCATCAACACCCTGACCATCATCACACTGACCATCAACACACTGACCATCAACACACTGACCATCAACACACTGACCATCACCTCACTGACCATCACACACTGACCATCACCTCACTGACCATCACCTCACTGACCATCAACACACTGACCATCAACACACTGACCATCAACACACTGACCATCAACACACTGACCATCAACACACTGACCATCACCTCACTGACCATCAACACACTGACCATCAACACCCTGACCATCAACACCCTGACCATCAACACACTGACCATCAACACACTGACCATCAACACCCTGACCATCAACACACTGACCATCAACACACTGACCATCAACACACTGACCATCAACACCCTGACCATCAACACACTGACCATCACCTCACTGACCATCAACACCCTGACCATCAACACCCTGACCATCAACACCCTGACCATCAACACACTGACCATCACCTCACTGACCATCAACACCCTGACCATCAACACCCTGACCATCAACACCCTGACCATCAACACACTGACCATCACCTCACTGACCATCAACACCCTGACCATCAACACCCTGACCATCAACACCCTGACCATCAACACACTGACCATCACCTCACTGACCATCAACACCCTGACCATCACCTCACTGACCATCAACACCCTGACCATCATCACACTGGCCATCATCACCCTGACCATCAACACCCTGACCATCACCTCACTGGCCATCAACACCCTGACCATCAACACACTGACCATCAACACACTGACCATCAACACACTGACCATCAACACCCTGACCATCAACACACTGACCATCACCTCACTGACCATCAACACACTGACCATCAACACCCTGACCATCAACACCCTGACCATCAACACCCTGACCATCAACACACTGACCATCAACACACTGACCATCAACACCCTGACCATCAACACACTGACCATCACCTCACTGACCATCAACACACTGACCATCACCTCACTGACCATCAACACCCTGACCATCAACACCCTGACCATCAACACACTGACCATCAACACCCTGACCATCAACACACTGACCATCACCTCACTGACCATCAACACCCTGACCATCAACACCCTGACCATCAACACACTGACCATCATCACACTGACCATCACCTCACTGACCATCAACACCCTGACCATCAACACACTGACCATCAACACACTGACCATCAACACCCTGACCATCAACACACTGACCATCAACACCCTGACCATCAACACCCTGACCATCAACACACTGACCATCAACACACTGACCATCAACACACTGACCATCACCTCACTGACCATCAACACACTGACCATCAACACATTGACCATCAACACACTGACCATCACCTCACTGACCATCAACACACTGACCATCAACACCCTGACCATCAACACACTGACCATCAACACCCTGACCATCCCCTCACTGACCATCAACACACTGACCATCACCTCACTGACCATCAACACATTGACCATCAACACACTGACCATCACCTCACTGACCATCAACACCCTGACCATCACCTCACTGACCATCAACACCCTGACCATCACCTCACTGGCCATCAACACACTGACCATCAACACACTGACCATCACCTCACTGACCATCAACACACTGACCATCAACACCCTGACCATCAACACACTGACCATCAACACCCTGACCATCCCCTCACTGACCATCAACACACTGACCATCACCTCACTGACCATCAACACCCTGACCATCAACACCCTGACCATCAACACCCTGACCATCATCACACTGACCATCACCTCACTGACCATCACCTCACTGACCATCAACACATTGACCATCAACACACTGACCATCACCTCACTGACCATCAACACCCTTACCATCAACACCCTGACCATCAACACACTGACCATCAACACCCTGACCATCAACACCCTGACCATCATCACACTGACCATCACCTCACTGACCATCACCTCACTGACCATCAACACATTGACCATCAACACACTGACCATCACCTCACTGACCATCAACACCCTGACCATCAACACCCTGACCATCAACACACTGACCATCAACACACTGACCATCAACACCCTGACCATCAACACCCTGACCATCAACACACTGACCATCAACACACTGACCATCACCTCACTGACCATCAACACACTGACCATCAACACCCTGACCATCAACACCCTGACCATCAACACACTGACCATCAACACACTGACCATCAACACACTGACCATCAACACACTGACCATCAACACCCTGACCATCAACACCCTGACCATCAACACACTGACCATCAACACCCTGACCATCAACACCCTGACCATCCCCTCACTGACCATCAACACACTGACCATCAACACCCTGACCATCAACACCCTGACCATCAACACCCTGACCATCAACACCCTGACCATCAACACATTGACCATCACCTCACTGACCATCAACACACTGACCATCAACACCCTGACCATCCCCTCACTGACCATCAACACACTGACCATCAACACCCTGACCATCATCACACTGACCATCAACACACTGACCATCAACACACTGACCATCAACACCCTGACCATCAACACCCTGACCATCAACACCCTGACCATCATCACACTGACCATCAACACACTGACCATCAACACACTGACCATCAACACACTGACCATCACCTCACTGACCATCAACACACTGACCATCACCTCACTGACCATCACCTCACTGACCATCAACACACTGACCATCAACACACTGACCATCAACACACTGACCATCAACACACTGACCATCACCTCACTGACCATCAACACACTGACCATCAACACCCTGACCATCAACACCCTGACCATCAACACACTGACCATCAACACACTGACCATCAACACACTGACCATCATCACACTGGCCATCAACACCCTGACCATCAACACCCTGACCATCAACACCCTGACCATCCCCTCACTGACCATCAACACACTGACCATCAACACACTGACCATCAACACCCTGACCATCAACACCTTGACCATCAACACCCTGACCATCAACACCCTGACCATCAACACATTGACCATCACCTCACTGACCATCAACACACTGACCATCAACACCCTGACCATCCCCTCACTGACCATCAACACACTGACCATCAACACCCTGACCATCATCACACTGACCATCAACACACTGACCATCAACACACTGACCATCAACACCCTGACCATCAACACCCTGACCATCAACACCCTGACCATCATCACACTGACCATCAACACACTGACCATCAACACACTGACCATCACCTCACTGACCATCAACACACTGACCATCAACACACTGACCATCAACTCACTCACCATCAACACCCTGACCATCAACACCCTGACCATCAACACCCTGACCATCAACACACTGACCATCAACTCACTCACCATCAACACACTGACCATCAACTCACTCACCATCAACACACTCACCATCAACACACTGACCATCAACTCACTCACAATCAACTCACTCACCATCAACACCCTGACCATCAACACCCTGACCATCAACACCCTGACCATCAACACACTGACCATCAACTCACTCACCATCAACACCCTGACCATCACCTCACTGACCATCAACACACTGACCATCCCCTCACTGACCATCAACACACTGACCATCCCCTCACTGACCATCAACACACTGACCATCACCTCACTGACCATCAACACACTGACCATCAACACACTGACCATCAACACACTGACCATCAACACCCTGACCATCAACACACTGACCATCAACACCCTGACCATCATCACACTGACCATCACCTCACTGACTATCAACACACTGACCATCCCCTCACTGACCATCCCCTCACTGACCATCAACACCCTGACCATCAACACACTGACCATCACCTCACTGACCATCAACACACTGACCATCAACACACTGACCATCAACACCCTGACCATCAACACACTGACCATCAACACACTGACCATCACCTCACTGACCATCAACACACTGACCATCATCACACTGACCATCAACACACTGACCATCATCACACTGACCATCAACACACTGACCATCATCACACTGACCATCACCTCACTGACCATCAACACCCTGGCCATCAACACACTGACCATCAACACACTGACCATCACCTCACTGACCATCAACACCCTGACCATCAACACCCTGACCATCAACACACTGACCATCAACACCCTGACCATCAACACACTGACCATCAACACACTGACCATCAACACACTGACCATCAACACCCTGACCATCAACACACTGACCATAAACTCACTGACCATCACCTCACTGACCATCACCTCACTGACCATCACCTCACTGACCATCAACACACTGACCATCACCTCACTGACAATCAACACCCTGACCATCAACACCCTGACCATCAACACACTGACCATCAACACCCTGACCATCAACACACTGACCATCACCTCACTGACCATCAACACACTGACCATCACCTCACTGACCATCAACACCCTGACCATCAACACACTTACCATCAACACACTGACCATCAACACCCTGACCATCAACACACTGACCATCAACACCCTGACCATCAACACACTGACCATCAACACACTGACCATCACCTCACTGACCATCAACACCCTGACCATCAACACACTGACCATCAACACACTGACCATCAACACACTGACCATCACCTCACTGACCATCAACACACTGACCATCACCTCACTGACCATCACCTCACTCACCATCAACACCCTGACCATCATCACACTGACCATCACCTCACTGACCATCAACACACTGGCCATCAACACACTGACCATCAACACACTGACCATCACCTCACTGACCATCAACACACTGACCATCACCTCACTGACCATCACCTCACTGACCATCAACACACTGGCCATGAACACACTGACCATCAACACACTGACCATCACCTCACTGACCATCAACACCCTGACCATCAACACACTGACCATCAACACACTGACCATCACCTCACTGACCATCAACACACTGACCATCACCTCACTGACCATCAACACCCTGACCATCAACACACTGACCATCAACACCCTGACCATCAACACACTGACCATCAACACACTGACCATCACCTCACTGACCATCAACACACTGACCATCACCTCACTGACCATCAACACACTGACCATCACCTCACTGACCATCACCTCACTGACCATCAACACACTGACCATCAACACACTGACCATCAACACACTGACCATCATCACACTGGCCATCAACACCCTGACCATCAACACACTGACCATCAACACACTGACCATCACCTCACTGACCATCAACACACTGACCATCAACACACTGACCATCAACACACTGACCATCACCTCACTGACCATCAACACACTGACCATCACCTCACTGACCATCACCTCACTGACCATCAACACACTGACCATCAACACACTGACCATCAACACCCTGACCATCAACACACTGACCATCAACACACTGACCATCAACACACTGACCATCACCTCACTGACCATCAACACACTGACCATCAACACCCTGACCATCAACACACTGACCATCAACACACTGACCATCACCTCACTGACCATCAACACACTGACCATCAACACACTGACCATCAACACCCTGACCATCAACACACTGACCATCAACACACTGACCATCAACACCCTGACCATCAACACCCTGACCATCACCTCACTGACCATCAACACCCTGACCATCAACACCCTGACCATCAACACACTGACCATCAACACCCTGACCATCAACACACTGACCATCAACACACTGACCATCAACACACTGACCATCAACACCCTGACCATCGACACACTGACCATAAACTCACTGACCATCACCTCACTGACCATCACCTCACTGACCATCACCTCACTGACCATCAACACACTGACCATCACCTCACTGACAATCAACACCCTGACCATCAACACCCTGACCATCAACACACTGACCATCAACACCCTGACCATCAACACACTGACCATCACCTCACTGACCATCAACACACTGACCATCACCTCACTGACCATCAACACCCTGACCATCAACACACTTACCATCAACACACTGACCATCAACACCCTGACCATCAACACACTGACCATCAACACCCTGACCATCAACACACTGACCATCAACACACTGACCATCACCTCACTGACCATCAACACCCTGACCATCAACACACTGACCATCAACACACTGACCATCAACACACTGACCATCACCTCACTGACCATCAACACACTGACCATCACCTCACTGACCATCACCTCACTCACCATCAACACCCTGACCATCATCACACTGACCATCAACACACTGACCATCACCTCACTGACCATCACCTCACTGACCATCAACACACTGGCCATCAACACACTGACCATCAACACACTGACCATCACCTCACTGACCATCAACACACTGACCATCACCTCACTGACCATCACCTCACTGACCATCAACACACTGGCCATCAACACCCTGACCATCAACACACTGACCATCACCTCACTGACCATCAACACCCTGACCATCAACACACTGACCATCAACACACTGACCATCACCTCACTGACCATCAACACACTGACCATCACCTCACTGACCATCAACACCCTGACCATCAACACACTGACCATCAACACCCTGACCATCAACACACTGACCATCAACACACTGACCATCACCTCACTGACCATCAACACACTGACCATCACCTCACTGACCATCAACACACTGACCATCACCTCACTGACCATCACCTCACTGACCATCAACACACTGACCATCAACACACTGACCATCAACACACTGACCATCATCACACTGGCCATCAACACCCTGACCATCAACACACTGACCATCAACCCACTGACCATCACCTCACTGACCATCAACACACTGACCATCAACACACTGACCATCAACACACTGACCATCACCTCACTGACCATCAACACACTGACCATCACCTCACTGACCATCACCTCACTGACCATCAACACACTGACCATCAACACACTGACCATCAACACCCTGACCATCAACACACTGACCATCAACACACTGACCATCAACACACTGACCATCACCTCACTGACCATCAACACCCTGACCATCACCTCACTGACCATCAACACACTGACCATCACCTCACTGACCATCAACACACTGACCATCCCCTCACTGACCATCAACACACTGACCATCCCCTCACTGACCATCACCTCACTGACCATCAACACACTGACCATCACCTCACTGACCATCAACACACTGACCATCACCTCACTGACCATCACCTCACTGACCATCAACACACTGACCATCAACACCCTGACCATCAACACCCTGACCATCAACACACTGACCATCAACACACTGACCATCACCTCACTGACCATCAACACACTGACCATCAACACACTGACCATCAACACCCTGACCATCAACACACTGACCATCAACACACTGACCATCAACACCCTGACCATCAACACCCTGACCATCACCTCACTGACCATCAACACACTAACCATCACCTCACTGACCATCAACACCCTGACCATCAACACACTGGCCATCAACACACTGACCATCACCTCACTGACCATCACCTCACTGACCATCAACACACTGACCATCACCTCACTGACCATCAACACCCTGACCATCAACACACTGACCATCAACACACTGACCATCACCTCACTGACCATCAACACACTGACCATCACCTCACTGACCATCAACACACTGACCATCACCTCACTGACCATCACCTCACTGACCATCAACACCCTGACCATCAACACCCTGACCATCAACACCCTGACCATCAACACACTGACCATCAACACACTGACCATCAACACACTGACCATCAACACACTGACCATCAACACCCTGACCATCAACACACTGACCATCAACACACTGACCATCAACACACTGACCATCACCTCACTGACCATCAACACACTGACCATCAACACCCTGACCATCAACACACTGACCATCAACACACTGACCATCACCTCACTGACCATCAACACACTGACCATCAACACACTGACCATCAACACCCTGACCATCAACACACTGACCATCAACACACTGACCATCAACACCCTGACCATCAACACCCTGACCATCAACACACTGACCATCAACACACTGACCATCAACACACTGACCATCACCTCACTGACCATCAACACACTGACCATCAACACACTGACCATCAACACACTGACCATCAACACCCTGACCATCAACACACTGACCATCACCTCACTGACCATCAACACACTGACCATCACCTCACTGACCATCACCTCACTGACCATCAACACCCTGACCATCAACACACTGACCATCACGTCACTGACCATCAACACACTGACCATCACCTCACTAACCATCAACACACTGACCATCACCTCACTGACCATCACCTCACTGACCATCCCCTCACTAACCATCAACACACTGACCATCAACACACTGACCATCAACACCCTGACCATCAACACCCTGACCATCAACACCCTGACCATCAACACCCTGACCATCAACACCCTGACCATCACCTCACTGACCATCAACACACTGACCATCAACACACTGACCATCAACACCCTGACCATCAACACCCTGACCATCAACACCCTGACCATCAACACCCTGACCATCAACACCCTGACCATCCCCTCACTGACCATCACCTCACTGACCATCACCTCACTGACCATCAACACACTGACCATCAACACACTGACCATCAACACCCTGACCATCAACACCCTGACCATCACCTCACTGGCCATCAACACCCTGACCATCAACACACTGACCATCACCTCACTGACCATCAACACACTGACCATCAACACCCTGACCATCAACACACTGACCATCAACACCCTGACCATCAACACACTGACCATCATCACACTGACCATCAACACACTGACCATCAACACACTGACCATCACCTCACTGACCATCAACACACTGACCATCAACACCCTGACCATCAACACACTGACCATCAACACACTGACCATCACCTCACTGACCATCAACACACTGACCATCAACACCCTGACCATCAACACACTGACCATCATCACACTGACCATCAACACACTGACCATCAACACACTGACCATCACCTCACTGACCATCAACACACTGACCATCAACACACTGACCATCAACACCCTGACCATCAACACCCTGACCATCAACACCCTGACCATCAACACACTGACCATCAACACACTGACCATCAGCACACTGACCTCACTGACCATCAACACACTGACCATCAACACCCTGACCGTCACCCCATTGACCATCAACACACTGACTATCAACACACTGACCATCACCTCACTGACCATCAACACCCTGACCATCACCCCATTGACCATCAACACACTGACCATCAACACACTGACCATCACCTCACTGACCATCAACACACTGACCATCAACACCCTGACCATCAACACACTGACCATCAACACACTGACCATCAACACACTGACCATCAACACACTGACCATCAACACACTGACCATCAACACACTGACCATCAACACACTGACCATCAACACCCTGACCATCAACACCCTGACCATCACCTCACTGACCATCAACACACTGACCATCATCACACTGACCATCAACACACTGACCATCAC
The DNA here is from genome assembly GCF_902713615.1 of Scyliorhinus canicula. Taxonomy (NCBI): domain Eukaryota; kingdom Metazoa; phylum Chordata; class Chondrichthyes; order Carcharhiniformes; family Scyliorhinidae; genus Scyliorhinus; species Scyliorhinus canicula. Next base: position 10,034,365 of record NC_052148.1, on the reverse strand, counting down.
CTCACTGACCATCAACACACTGACCATCATCACACTGATCATCAACACACTGACCATCACCTCACTGACCATCAACACCCTGACCATCACCTCACTGGCCATCACCTCACTGACCATCACCTCACTGACCATCAACACCCTGACCATCAACACCCTGACCATCAACACACTGACCATCAACACCCTGACCATCAACACATTGACCATCAACACACTGACCATCACCTCACTGACCATCAACACCCTGACCATCAACACATTGACCATCAACACACTGACCATCAACACACTGACCATCAACACACTGACCATCACCCCACTGACCATCAACACCCTGACCATCAACACACTGACCATCAACACCCTGACCATCAACACACTGACCATCAACACACTGACCATCACCTCACTGACCATCAACACACTGACCATCAACACACTGACCATCCCCCCACTGACCATCAACACACTGACCATCACCTCACTGACCATCAACACACTGACCATCCCCTCACTAACCATCAACACACTGACCATCACCTCACTGACCATCAACACACTGACCATCAACTCACTGACCATCACCTCACTGACCATCAACACACTGACCATCAACACACTGACCATCAACACCCTGACCATCAACACATTGACCATCAACACACTGACAATCACCTCACTGACCATCAACACCCTGACCATCAACACATTGACCATCAACACACTGACCATCAACACACTGACCATCAACACACTGACCATCAACACCCTGACCATCAACACCCTGACCATCAACACACTGACCATCATCACACTGACCATCAACACCCTGACCATCAACACCCTGACCATCAACACACTGACCATCAACACACTGACCATCAACACACTGACCATCAACACACTGACCATCAACACCCTGACCATCAACACACTGACCATCAACACACTGACCATCACCCCACTGACCATCAACACCCTGACCATCAACACACTGACCATCAACACCCTGACCATCAACACCCTGACCATCACCTCACTGACCATCAACACACTGACCATCACCCCACTGACCATCAACACCCTGACCATCAACACACTGACCATCAACACCCTGACCATCCCCTCACTGACCATCAACACCCTGACCATCAACACACTGACCATCAACACACTGACCATCAACACCCTGACCATCAACACACTGACCATCAACACACTGACCATCAACACACTGGCCATCAACACACTGACCATCAACCCCACTGACCATCAACACCCTGACCATCAACACACTGACCATCACCTCACTGACCATCATCACACTGACCATCAACACCCTGACCATCAACACATTGACCATCACCTCACTGACCATCAACACCCTGACCATCAACACATTGACCATCACCTCACTGACCATCATCACACTGACCATCAACACCCTGACCATCAACACATTGACCATCACCTCACTGACCATCATCACACTGACCATCAACACCCTGACCATCAACACACTGACCATCAACACACTGACCATCAGCACACTGACCATCATCACACTGACCATCACCCCACTGACCATCAACACACTGACCATCACCCCACTGACCATCAACACCCTGACCATCAACACACTGACCATCAACACACTGACCATCACCCCACTGACCATCAACACACTGACCATCAGCACACTGACCATCACCTCACTGACCATCAACACACTGACCATCACCCCACTGACCATCAACACACTGACCATCACCCCATTGACCATCAACACCCTGACCATCAACACACTGACCATCAACACACTGACCATCAACACCCTGACCATCAACACACTGACCATCAACACATTGACCATCAACACCCTGACCATCAACACCCTGACCATCAACACACTGACCATCAACACATTGACCATCAACACCCTGACCATCAACACACTGACCATCACCCCACTGACCATCAACACACTGACCATCACCCCATTGACCATCAACACCCTGACCATCAACACCCTGACCATCATCACACTGACCATCATCACACTGGCCATCAACACACTGACCATCATCACCCTGACCATCACCCCACTGACCATCAACACCCTGACCATCAACACACTGACCATCAACACATTGACCATCATCACACTGACCATCAACACCCTGACCATCAACACACTGACCATCAACACCCTGACCATCAACACCCTGACCATCACCTCACTGACCATCAACACACTGACCATCATCACACTGGCCATCAACACACTGACCATCATCACCCTGACCATCACCCCACTGACCATCAACACCCTGACCATCAACACACTGACCATCAACACATTGACCATCATCACACTGACCATCAACACCCTGACCATCAACACACTGACCATCAACACCCTGACCATCAACACCCTGACCATCACCTCACTGACCATCAACACACTGACCATCACCTCACTGACCATCAACACACTGACCATCACCTCACTGACCATCAACACCCTGACCATCAACACCCTGACCATCAACACCCTGACCATCAACACCCTGACCATCAACACACTGACCATCAACACATTGACCATCATCACACTGACCATCAACACACTGACCATCAACACACTGACCATCACCTCACTGACCATCAACACACTGACCATCAACACATTGACCATCATCACACTGACCATCAACACCCTGACCATCAACACCCTGACCATCAACACCCTGACCATCAACACCCTGACCATCACCTCACTGACCATCAACACACTGACCATCAACACCCTGACCATCAACACCCTGACCATCAACACACTGACCATCAACACCCTGACCATCAACACACTGACCATCAACACACTGACCATCATCACACTGACCATCATCACACTGGCCATCACCTCACTGACCATCAACACCCTGACCATCAACACCCTGACCATCAACACCCTGACCATCAACACACTGACCATCAACACCCTGACCATCAACACCCTGACCATCAACACCCTGACCATCAACACCCTGACCATCAACACCCTGACCATCAACACCCTGACCATCAACACACTGACCATCAACACACTGACCATCAACACCCTGACCATCAACACACTGACCATCAACACATTGACCATCAACACACTGACCATCAACACACTGACCATCAACACCCTGACCATCAACACACTGACCATCAACACCCTGACCATCAACACACTGACCATCAACACACTGACCATCATCACACTGACCATCAACACCCTGACCATCACCTCACTGACCATCAACACACTGACCATCAACACCCTGACCATCAACACACTGACCATCAACACCCTGACCATCAACACACTGACCATCAACACACTGACCATCAACACCCTGACCATCAACACACTGACCATCAACACATTGACCATCAACACACTGACCATCATCACACTGACCATCACCCCATTGACCATCAACACCCTGACCATCAACACACTGACCATCAACACCCTGACCATCAACACACTGACCATCAACACCCTGACCATCAACACACTGACCATCAACACACTGACCATCAACACCCTGACCATCAACACACTGACCATCAACACATTGACCATCAACACACTGACCATCATCACACTGACCATCACCCCATTGACCATCAACACCCTGACCATCAGCACACTGACCATCACCTCACTGACCATCAACACCCTGACCATCAACACACTGACAGGTTTCACAGTGGAGGCTTCTGTTTCCTCGTGTATGGAAGATGAAGGGATGATCTAGCTGAGATGTTTAAAATGTTTAAAGGATTTGGTAAGGTTGATAGACAGAAGCGGGGTGGGGCAGGGGGGAGAGAGACCTGATCAAGGTTGGCGGAATTTTTAAAATCGAGACAGGTGGTGAAGTCAGGAATCGTCTCCTCACACAAAGAGGAGTGGAGACCGGGGACTCTCTCTCGCCTCGCACAAAGAGGAGTGGAGACCGGGGACTCTCTCTCCCCTCACACAAAGAGGAGTGGAGACCGGGGACTCTCTCTCCCCTCGCACAAAGAGGAGTGGAGACCGGGGACTCTCTCTCCCCTCACACAAAGAGGAGTGGAGACCGGGGACTCTCTCTCCCCTCGCACAAAGAGGAGTGGAGACCGGGGACTCTCTCTCCCCTCGCACAAAGAGGAGTGGAGACCGGGGACTCTCTCTCCTCTCGCACAAAGAGGAGTGGAGACCGGGGACTCTCTCTCCCCTCACACAAAGAGGAGTGGAGACCGGGGACTCTCTCTCCCCTCGCACAAAGAGGAGTGGAGACCGGGGACTCTCACTCCCCTCACACAAAGAGGAGTGGAGACCGGGGACTCTCTCTCCCCTCACACAAAGAGGAGTGGTGATGAAATCACCAGGTGAGGCCGTGGGGCCTCACGGTAGCATGGTGGTTAGCATCAATGCTTCACAGCTCCAGGGTCCCAGGTTCGATTCCCGGCTGGGTCACTGTCTGTGTGGAGTCTGTACGTCCTCCCCATGTGTGCGTGGGTTTCCTCCGGGTGCTCCGGTTTCCTCCCACAGTCCAAAGATGTGCGGGTTAGGTGGATTGGCCATGCTAAATTGCCCGTAGTGTAAGGTTAATGGGGGGATTGGTGGGTTACGGGTATACGGGTTACGTGGGTTTAAGTAGGGTGATCATTGCTCGGCACCACATTGAGGACTGAAGGGCCTGTTCTGTGCTGTACTGTTCTATCTATAGAAATGAAAATCGCTTATTGTCACGAGTAGGCTTCAATGAAGTTACTGTGAAAAGCCCCTAGTCGCCACATTCTGGCGCCTGTTCGGGAAGGCTGTTACGGGATCTACCATGTGGAATTAGTGAGGCCTTGCGACACTAAAACTCAGTAGAAATTTGAGTTGAACTTCTCGGATGCAAACAAGAATCTTTATTGCCTTTATTTGATTACAGTTGAGAGAAACTTAAATCTAATCTCAATAAAGTTCGGCTAGCAAAGGGACTTAAAGAGAAGTAACTTATACACAATTTAACTTTCAAAATAATACAGTAATGTTTTCTTGCTTACGGCAAAACAGCTTGCATTTACTTCAAGAGTTAGAGTGGAAAAGTGAAAATATGAAAAATAGAGATAGCGAATAGTTAGATCAAAGTATAGAATGATTCTGGATAAAGATGGCCATACGGACCACCATGTTTAAGGAGAATCTTATCAGACTTTAGGCACCTATCTACACCTCTATGTCATCCTAATTGGTTTGGGTTCGAATCAAACATATTTGATTCGATGGTTAGCTGTCAATCCTTAATGTGCAACATAAGTTCTGAATGTTTCATTTTTGAATATTTGTGTATGTTATGGAATGTGATTCTGTGCTATTATCAAGACTGGTTTCTGCTGGTTTTCTGCTGACTTTGCTTTTATCCACATTCTGCAGAATGGTGCCTTCATATTGCTATGGTGCTCACTTGGCCTTGATCTGATTACTGGTACAGCTCATTTCTTAATGTCAAACTGACTTTGAAAATATGTTTATTAGAACAATAGCTTTTTCATCTTGCTCAGTGAAAATGTTGTTTTAATCTCTAATTAGTTAATGCATGTGGCAGGCTTTGTGTGCCTCTGTTGAAGCTGTGTGTTTTGTCATGACCTGTGGCTCTGAGTGCTGAAATCTTCATTTTAAAATCGGTATTAAAACTGGGCCTTAATATTTATATTAAAATAGCCTTTTTAACCTATCAGATCTACCAGGAAATAGTCAAGTGGAGACCGGGGACCCTCTCTCCCCTCACACAAAGACGAGTGGAGACCGGGGACTCCCACCCTCAGAGAGCTATTGAGGATGAAGGTCAATTGGAGAGTTCAAGTCATGAAAGTCATGGATTTTTTAAGCTCAGATTTTGAGAGATACAAGGAGAAAATAGGTGTGAGGCACAGTTCGTAATGTGACCTAATAAAATAGCAGTATAGACTCAGGGTGCTGAATGGCCTCCTCCTGTTCCTGTGGGACAGGCTCAAGGGGCTGAATGGCCTCCTCCTGTTCCTGTGTAACAGGCTCGAGGGGCTGAATGGCCTCCTCCTGTTCTTTAATTATGAGGGGCATAGACAGAGTGGATGGTCAGAGGCTTTTTCCCAGGGTAGAGGGGTCAATTACTAGGGGGCATAGGTTTAAGGTGCGAGGGGCAAGGTTTAGAGGAGATGTACGAGGCAAGTTTTTTTACACAGAGGGTAGTGGGTGCCTGGAACTCGCTGCTGGAGGAGGTGGTGGAAGCAGGGACGATAGTGACGTTTAAGGGGCATCTTGACAAATAGATGAATAGGATGGGAATAGAGGGATACGGACCCCGGAAGTGGAGAAGATTTTAATTTAGACGGGCAGCATGTTCAGCGCAGGATTGGAGGGCCGAAGGGCCTGTTCCTGTGCTGTACTTTTCTTAGTTATTTGTTGTTCTTTAACAGGCTTGAGGGGCTGAATGGCCTCCTCCTGTTCTTGTGTGACAGGCTTGAGGGGCTGAATGGCCTCCTCCTGTTCTTGTGTGACAGGCTTGAGGGGCTGAATGGCCTCCCCCTGTTCCTGTGTGACATGCTCGAGGGGCTGAATCATCAGTCTGAGTGTTAACAACATTTACAGTTTTGAAACCCTGGTTCTTGCTGTTTTATGAAACATTTAAACAGAGGGTCAGGAGTTTGAAGAGTCGGATTCAAGGGTGACTGAGGAACATTAGCTAAGAATGATGGTGCCGTGGAGCTCAGCAAGTTATTATAGTGATATAATGCTCCTCAGTTACTTTAGAGCAATGTGCTCCATGCATATTTAAATTGGGCCTGGCAATGACCCCAGAAGCTGCCATTAACTTGTCATCTGGATTCAGCATCTGTATGAATTGTTCACATGGAGAACACCAGTTAGCTTCAGGCCAGAGGCTGTAGATTATCAAATGGAACAGAGTCTGACAGTGAACGGCAATCATCTAATGGGTTGTTCACCCATCTCTGTGTAAACTGCCTGACTGCCCTGTTCAAACTCAGACAGAACACGTGTAGCCCACTCTTCTTCATAGATCAGCAGCCTAGAAAAACGAGGGGCCGGATTCTCCGTTTTTGGGACTATGTCCCCCACGCCGTCGGGAAAACTGGTGTTTTACGCCGGGACAGCTGGTGTCAAAAGGCCACCGATTCTTCATTTTGCCGGGAGCTAGCAGTGAGCCGGCGTAGAGCTCTCAGATCTAGCTGCCGATACGGCCCCCAGCACTACCGGGTCAGAGGTCGCGCATGCGCAGAGCGGCGGCCTCCAGCAGCCAGGCCGTGCTCCATAGCGGGCTCAGACCGCGGACCTGGACCGCGGGAATAGTGCCCCACATCGGCCACTCGCGCACCCCCACGCCCACATTGCCCCCCAGCCCCGAATGAAGCCACCCCCCCCCCCCCCGCCCGCCGATCGGTCCTCGCCCCAACTGTGGCAGCCCCGGATTAGGTCTGAAGCCGCCCTCGCGGGGATTCCGGATGGTGAGAGGTCCACGCCATCGGGAATTCGGCCGCTCGGGGACGGATCATCGTGGGGCAGGCCTCAGGCAATGGCCTGAAGCGGTGGATGCTCCACGCGTACGCCAATTTTCAGGGGGCAGAGAATTGAAGAGCCGATGCTGCTCCTGATTTCATGCTTCAAAACAGATTCTCCACCTCGTCGCCGGACGCAATATCGGCATCGGGGTGCGGAAAATCCAGCCCGAAGACGGTACACATGGTCAGCACTGGATTACAGCCTGGGGTGCGGATGGTTTATATACAGGGCAACAACGAGTTGAATGGGCTCCTGCGCTCCATCATCCTGGGATTCTGTGAATCTCTGTGTGGAACTCTGCCATGTTCCGAGTTTCCCTAATCTAGAGTGTGGCGGTCTGTGAAATCCGGAGATCGCTCTCACAGTCCTGCTCCTAAACCCACTCCCTGCTCTCCGAAATTCCTTTACAGAACTTCCCGGCTGCAAGGGCAGTCTCTTCTCAACCCTAATTTGTTGAATAAACTCGGTTTGTTCTCACTGGAACAACGGAAGTTGAGGGGCGACCTGATAGAGGTCTACAAAATTATGCGGGGCATAGAGAGAGTGGATAGTCAGAGGCTTTTCCCCAGGGTAGAGGGGTCAATTACTAGGGGGCATAGGTTTAAGGTGCGAGGGGCAAGGTTTAGAGAAGATGTACGAGGCAAGTTTTATACACAGAGGGTAGTGGGTGCCTGGAACTCGCTGCGGAGGAGGTGGTGGAAGCAGGGACGATAGTGACATTTAAGGGGCATCTGGATAAATACATGAATAGGATGGGAATAGTGGGATACGGAGCCAGGAAGTGTAGAAGATTTTAGTTTAGACGGGCAGTATGGTCGGCGCAGGCTTGGAGGGCCGAAGGGCCTGTTCCTGTGCTGTACTTTGTTCTTTGTTCTCTCTCACACCTTCCAGTCATTCCCGATCTCTCGGGAATGTTCCTTAACCTAACCCTCGGGAAGCAACAATGACCACAATGGGTAAGAGACCAAGGCTGGAGTTAACTGACCCCTGTTGTGACGGGGACCCACCCTCTGCAGTGGGGCGGGGGGCTAAATATTGACCTTCCAGGGGGGACTGGACTGGAAAATTCTAGCCCATGAAGGGCTTTCTGAAGTGCAGTGTGGTCAGCTGACACCTGCTGAAATTGTTACAATTGGTACGGGGGAATAAGGTGACTCCTCCACTTTTTATTCAACCCCCTCGATTGGATTCAGCAATGGTTTGTTTCACATTCGGCCCCACCGCCCTGAGGCTACCTTTTCCCAATCTGAATGTACTTGCTTTATAACGGAGGGACAATCAAACCAGATTCTCTAAAGTCGAAGAAAGAGAATGTTTATTCACAAAAGGATGGCACAGTGGTTAGCACTGTGGCTTCACAGCTCCAGGGTCCCAGGTTCGATTCTCCGCTGGGGTGACTGCCTGTGCGGAGTCTGCACGTTCTCCCCGTGTGTGCGTGGGTTTCCTCCCACAGTCCAAAGACGTGCAGGTTAGGTGGATTGGCCATGATTAATTTCATGTTAATGTCCAGAGACATGTAGGTTAGGTGGCATTGGGGAGATAGGGTGGGGGAATGAGCCTGTCATGGGAGTTCTTTTGGAGGGTCGGGGTAGACCCGATGGGCAGAATGGCCTTCATCGGGACTGTCGGGATTCTATGAATCTTCCTAAAGTCTGACAAAGAGGTCTGTACACAATATACCAGTTGAAGATGAACCTCCAAAGTCAATGCCCTTATGCACGAACCTATTTTCCGTCTGCCCAGCCACTTTCAATACTTTATGCACACACACCCTCAGTCTCTCTCCTCATGCCCTCGCTTTAGAATTGTTCCCGTAATTTTATACTTTCTCTCTGTGATTTTCCAATAAAAATGAATCACCTCACACTTCTCTCCATTCATTTAATCTGCCATTTGTCTGCCCACTCCCCCAGTCTGTCTGCCCACTCCCCCAGTCTGTCTGCCTGCCCACTCCCCCAGTCTGTCTGTCTGCCCACTCCCCCAGTCTGTCTGTCTGCCCACTCCCCCAGACTGTCTGCCCACTCCCCCAGTCTGTCTGTCTGCCCACTCCCCCAGTCTGTCTGTCTGCCCACTCCCCCCAGTCTGTCTGCCCACTCCCCCAGTCTGTCTGTCTGCCCATTCCCCCAGTCTGTCTGCCCACTCCCCCAGTCTGTCTGCCCACTCCCCCAGTCTGTCTGTCTGCCCATTCCCCCAGTCTGTCTGTCTGCCCACTCCCCCCAGTCTGTCTGCCCACTCCCCCAGTCTGTCTGTCTGCCCACTCCCCCAATCTGTCTGTCTGCCCACTCCCCCAGTCTGTCGTCGCCCACTCCCCCAGTTTTCTGTCTCCCATTCCCCCCAGTCTGTCTGTCTGCCCACTCCCGCAGTCTGTCTGCCCACTCCCCCAGTCTGTCTGTCGCACATTCCCCCAGTCTGTCTGTCTGCCCACTCCCCCAGTCTGTCTGTCTGCCCATCCCCACAGTCTGTCTGTCTGCCCACTTCCCCAGTCTGTCGTCTGCCCATTCCCCCAGTCTGTGTCTGTCCTGCCCACTCCCCCAGTCTGTCTGTCTGCCCATCCCCAGTCTGTGCTGCCCATTCCCCCAGTCTGTCTGTCTGCCCAATCCCCCAGTCTGTCTGTCTGCCCATTCCCCCAGTCTGTCTGTCTGCCCACTCCCCCAGTCTGTATGCCCATTCCCCCAGTCTGTCTGTCTGCCCATTACCCCAGTCTGTCTGCCCATCCCCCAGTCCTGTCTGTCTGCCCACTCCCCCAGTCTGTCTGTCTGCCCCACTCCCCCAGTCTGTCTGTCTGCCCATTCCCCCAGTCTGTCTGCCCATTCCCCCAGTCTGTCTGTCTGCCCACTCCCCCAGTCTGTCTGTCTGCCCATTCCCCCAGTCTGTCTGTCAGCCCTCTCCCCAGTCTGTCTGTCTGCCCACTCCCCCAGTCTGTCTGTCTGCCCATTCCCCCAGTCTGTCTGTCTGCCCATTCCCCCAGTCTGTCTGTCTGCCCATTCCCAGTGTCTGCCCACTCCCCCAGTCTGTCTGCCCACTCCCCCGTCTGTCTGCCCATTCCCCAGCCTGTCTGTCTGCCCATTCCCCCAGTCTGTCTGTCTGCCCACCCCCCAGTCTGTCTGTCTGCCCACCCCCAGTCTGTCTGTCTGCCCACTCCCCCAGTCTGTCTGTCTGCCCACTCCCCAGTCTGTCTGCCCACTCCCCCAGTCTGTCTGCCCATTTCCCCAGTCTGTCTGTCTGCCCATTCCCCCAGTCTGTCTGTCAGCCCTCTCCCCAGTCTGTCTGTCTGCCCACTCCCCAGTCTGTCTGTCTGCCCATTCCCCCAGTCTGTCTGTCTGCCCATTCCCCAGTCTGTCTGCCCACTCCCCAGTGTCTGTCTGCCCACCCCAGTCTGTCTGTCTGCCCACTCCCCCAGTCTGTCTGTCTGCCACTCCCCCAGTCTGTCTGCCCACTCCCCTGTCTGTCTGCCCACTCCCCAGTCTGTCTGCCCACTCCCCCAGTCTGTCTGCCCCACTCCCCCAGTCTGTCTGTCTGCCCACTCCCCAGTCTGTCTGTTGCCCATTCCCCAGTCTGTCTGTCTGCCCACTCCCCCAGTCTGTCTGTCTGCCCACTCCCCCAGTCTGTTGTCTGCCATCCCCCAGTCTGTCTGTCTGCCCACTCCCCCAGCCTGTCTGTCTGCCATCCCCCAGTCTGTCTGCCCACTCCCCCAGTCTGTCTGTCTCCATTCCCCCAGTCTGTCTGTCTGCCAGTCTGTCTGTCTGCCCATTCCTCTGTCTGCCAGTCTGTCTGCCCACTCCCCCAGTCTGTCTGTCTGCCCATTCCCCCAGTCTGTCTGTCTGCCCACTCCCCCGTCTGTCTGTCTGCCCATTCCCCCAGTCTGTCTGCCCACTCCCCCATTCTGTCTGCCCATTCCCCCAGTCTGTCTGCCCACTCCCCCAGTCTGTCTGTCTGCCCATCCCCCAGTCTGTCTGTCTGCCCACTCCCCCAGTCTGTCTGCCCACTCCCCCAGTCTGTCTGTCTGCCCACTCCCCCAGTCTGTCTGTCTGCCCATTCCCCCAGTCTGTCTGTCAGCCCTCTCCCCCAGTCTGTCTGTCTGCCCACTCCCCCAGTCTGTCTGTCTGCCCATTCCCCCAGTCTGTCTGTCTGCCCATTCCCCCAGTCTGTCTGTCTGCCCATTCCCCCAGTCTGTCTGCCCACTCCCCCAGTCTGTCTGCCCACTCCCCAGTCTGTCTGCCCATTCCCCCAGTCTGTCTGTCTGCCCATTCCCCCAGTCTGTCTGTCTGCCCACTCCCCCAGTCTGTCTGTCTGCCCACTCCCCCAGTCTGTCTGTCTGCCCACTTCCCCCAGTCTGTCTGTCTGCCCACTCCCCCAGTCTGTCTGTCTGCCCACTCACCCAGTCTGTCTGTCTGCCCACTCCCCCCAGTCTGTCGTCTGCCCACTCCCCCAGTCTGTCTGTCTGCCCACTCCCCCAGTCTGTCTGTCTGCCCACTCCCCCAGTCTGTCTGCTGCCCACTTCCCCCAGTCTGTCTGCCCACTTCCCCCAGTCTGTCTGCCCCACTCCCCCAGTCTGTCTGTCTGCCCATTCCCCCAGTCTGTCTGTCTGCCACTCCCCCAGTCGTGTCTGCCCACTCCCCCAGTCTGTCTGTCTGCCCAATCCCCATGTCTGTCTGTCTGCCCACTCCCCAGTCTGTCTGCCCTTCCCCAGTCTGTCTGTCTGCCCACTCCCCCAGTCTGTCTGCCCACTCCCCCAGTCTGTCTGTCTGCCCACTCCCCCAGTCTGTCTGTCTGCCCACTCCCCAGTCTGTCTGTCTGCCCACTCCCCAGTCTGTCTGTCTGCCCATTCCCCCAGTCTGTCTTCTGCCCACTTCCCCCAGTCTGTCTGTCTGCCCACTCCCCCAGTCTGTCTGTCTGCCCACTCCCCCAGTCTGTCTGTGCCCATTCCCCCAGTCTGTCTGTCTGCCCACTCCCCCAGTCTGTCTGTCGCCCATCCCCCAGTCTGTCTGTCTGCCCACTCCCCCAGTCTGTCTGTCTGCCCCCCCCCCCCAGTCTGTTCTGCCCACTTCCCCCAGTCTGTCTGTCTGCCCACTCCCCCAGTCTGTCTGTCTGGCCCACTCCCCCAGTCTGTCTGCCCACTTCCCCCAGTCTGTCTGTCTGCCCACTCCCCCAGTCTGTCTGTCTGCCCATTCCCCCAGTCTGTCTGTCTGCCAATCCCCCAGTCTGTCTGTCTGCCCACTCCCCCAGTCTGTCTGTCTGCCACTTCCCCCAGTCTGTCTGTCTGCCCACTCCCCCAGTCTGTCTGTCTGCCCATTCCTCCCAGTCTGTCTGTCTGCCCACTCCCCCAGTCTGTCTGTCTGCCCACTCCCCCAGTCTGTCTGTCTGCCCATTCCCCCAGTCTGTCTGTCTGCCCACTCCCCAGTCTGTCTGTCTGCCCACTCCCCCAGTCTGTCTGTCTGCCCACTTCCCCCAGTCTGTCTGTCTGCCCACTCCCCCAGTCTGTCTGTCTGCCCATTCCCCCAGTCTGTCTGTCTGCCCACTCCCCCAGTCTGTCTGTCTGCCCACTCCCCCAGTCTGTCTGTCTGCCCACTCCCCCAGTCTGTCTGTCTGCCCACTCCCCCAGTCTGTCTGTCTGCCCACTCCCCCAGTCTGTCTGTCTGCCCACTCCCCCAGTCTGTCTGTCTGCCCACTCCCCCAGTCTGTCTGTCTGCCCACTCCCCCAGTCTGTCTGCCCACTTCCCCCAGTCTGTCTGTCTGCCCACTTCCCCCAGTCTGTCTGTCTGCCCACTCCCCCAGTCTGTCTGTCTGCCCACTCCCCCAGTCTGTCTGTCTGCCCATTCCCCCAGTCTGTCTGTCTGCCCACTCCCCCAGTCTGTCTGTCTGCCCACTCCCCAGTCTGTCTGTCTGCCCACTCCCCCAGTCTGTCTGTCTGCCCACTCCCCCAGTCTGTCTCTGCCCATTCCCCCAGTCTGTCTGTCTGCCCACTCCCCCAGTCTGTCTGCCCACTTCCCCCAGTCTGTCTGTCTGCCCATTCCCCCAGTCTGTCTGTCTGCCCACTCCCCCAGTCTGTCTGTCTGCCCACTCCCCCAGTCTGTCTGTCTGCCCACTCCCCCAGTCTGTCTGTCTGCCCACTCCCCCAGTCTGTCTGTCTGCCCACTCCCCCAGTCTGTCTGTCTGCCCACTCCCCCAGTCTGTCTGTCTGCCCACTCCCCCAGTCTGTCTGTCTGCCCATTCCCCCAGTCTGTCTGTCTGCCCATTCCCCCAGTCTGTCTGTCTGCCCACTCCCCCAGTCTGTCTGTCTGCCCACTTCCCCCAGTCTGTCTGTCTGCCCATTCCCCCAGTCTGTCTGTCTGCCCATTCCCCCATCTGTCTGCCCATTCCCCCAGTCTGTCTGTCTGCCCACTCCCCCAGTCGTCTGTCTGCCCACTCCCCCAGTCTGTCTGTCTGCCCATTCCCCCAGTCTGTCTGTCTGCCCACTCCCCCAGTCTGTCTGCCCACTCCCCCAGTCTGTCTGTCTGCCCACTCCCCCAGTCTGTCTGTCTGCCCACTCCCCCAGTCTGTCTGTCTGCCCACTCCCCCAGTCTGTCTGTCTGCCCATTCCCCCAGTCTGTCTGTCTGCCCACTCCCCAGTCTGTCTGCCCACTCCCCAGTCTGTCTGTCTGCCCATTCCCCCAGTCTGTCTGTCTGCCCATTCCCCCAGTCTGTCTGTCTGCCCACTCCCCCAGTCTGTCTGTCTGCCCATCCCCCAGTCTGTCTGCCCACTCCCCCAGTCTGTCTGTCTGCCCACTCCCCCATTCTGTCTGTCTGCCCATCCCCCAGTCTGTCTGTCTGCCCACTCCCCCAGTCTGTCTGTCTGCCCATTCCCCCAGTCTGTCTGCCAATCCCCCAGTCTGTCTGTCTTGCCCATTCCCCCAGTCTGTCTTCTGCCCATCCCCCCAGTCTGTCTGTCTGCCCACTCCCCCAGTCTGTCTGTCTGCCCACTTCCCCCAGTCTGTCTGTCTGCCCACTCCCACAGTCTGTCTGCCCAATCCCCCCAGTCTGTCTGCTGCCCACTTCCCCCAGTCTGTCTGTCTGCCCACTCCCCCAGTCTGTCTGTCTGCCCACTCCCCCAGTCTGTCCTACTGCCCACTCCCCCAGTCTGTTCTGCCCCATCCCCCAGTCTGTCTGTCTGCCCACTCCCCCAGTCTGTCTCTGCCCACTCCCCCAGTCTGTCTGTCTGCCCATCCCCCAGTCTGTCTGTCTGCCCATTCCCCCCAGTCTGTCTGCTTCCCCATCTCCCCCAGTCTGTCTGTCTGCCCACTCCCCCCAGTCTGTCTGTCTGCCCACTCCCCCAGTCTGTCTGTCTGCCCATTCCCCCCAGTCTGTCTGTCTGCCCATTCCCCAGTCTGTCTGTCTGCCCATTCCCCCCAGTCTGTCTGTCTGCCCACTCCCCCAGTCTGTCTGTCTGCCCACTCCCCCAGTCTGTCTGTCTGCCCACTTCCCCCAGTCTGTCTGTCTGCCCACTCCCCCAGTCATGTCTGTCTGCCCACTCCCCCA
The DNA here is from genome assembly GCF_902713615.1 of Scyliorhinus canicula. Classification (NCBI taxonomy): domain Eukaryota; kingdom Metazoa; phylum Chordata; class Chondrichthyes; order Carcharhiniformes; family Scyliorhinidae; genus Scyliorhinus; species Scyliorhinus canicula. The sequence goes on along the minus strand of NC_052148.1, from coordinate 10,019,262 downwards.
GTCTGTCTGTCTGCCCACTCCCCCCAGTCTGTCTGTCTGCCCACTTCCCCCAGTCTGTCTGTCTGCCCACTCCCCCCAGTCGTCTGTCTGCCCACTCCCCCAGTCTGTCTGTCTTGCCCACTCCCCCAGTCTGTCCTGTCTGCCCACTCCCCCCAGTCCTGTCTGTCTGCCCATGTCCCCCAGTCTGTCTGCCCAATCCCCCAGTCTGTCTGTCTGCCCACTTCCCCCAGTCTTCTGTCTGCCCATTCCCCCAGTCTGTCTGTCTGCCCACTTCCCCCAGTCTGTCTGTCTGCCCACTTCCCCAGTCTGTCTGTCTGCCCACTCCCCCAGTCTGTCTGTCTGCCCACTCCCCCAGTCTGTCTGTCTGCCCACTCCCCCAGTCTGTCTGTCTGCCCATTCCCCCAGTCTGTCTGTCTGCCCACTCACCCAGTCTGTCTGTCTGCCCACTCCCCCAGTCTCTCTGTCTGCCCCACTCCCCCAGTCTGTCTGTCTGCCCATTCCCCCAGTCTGTCTGTCTGCCCATTTCCCCAGTCTGTCTGTCTGCCCATTCCCCCAGTCTGTCTGTCTGCCCACTCCCCCAGTCTGTCTGTCTGCCCATTCCCCCAGTCTGTCTGTCTGCCCACTCCCCCAGTCTCTGTCTGCCCACTCCCCCCTCTGTCTGTCTGCCCATTCCCCCCAGTCTGTCTGTCTGCCCACTCCCCCAGTCTTCTGTCTGCCCACTCCCCCAGTCTGTCTGTCTGCCCACTCCCCCAGTCTGTCTGTCTGCCCATTCCCCCAGTCTGTCTGTCTGCCCACGCCCCCAGTCTGTCTGTCTGCCCATTCCCCCATCCTGTCTGTCTGCCCATTCCCCCAGTCTGTCTGTCTGCCCACTCCCCCAGTCTGTCTGTCTGCCCACTCCCCCAGTCTGTCTGTCTGCCCACTCCCCAGTTCTGTCTGCCCACTCCCCCGTCTGTCTGCCCATTCCCAGTCTGTCTGTCTGCCCATTCCCCCAGCCTGTCTGTCTGCCCATTCCCCCAGTCTGTCTGTCTGCCCACTCCCCCAGTCTGTCTGTCTGCCCACTCCCCCAGTCTGTCTGTCTGCCCACTCCCCCAGTCTGTCTGCCCACTCCCCCAGTCTGTCTGCCCATTTCCCCAGTCTGTCTGTCTGCCCATTCCCCCCTCTGTCTGTCAGCCCTCTCCCCAGTCTGTCTGTCTGCCCACTCCCCCAGTCTGTCTGTCTGCCCATTCCCCCAGTCTGTCTGTCTGCCCACTCCCCCTCTGTCTGCCCACTCCCCCAGTCTGTCTGTCTGCCCACTCCCCCAGTCTGTCTGTCTGCCCACTCCCCCAGTCTGTCTGTCTGCCCACTCCCCCAGTCTGTCTGCCCACTCCCCCAGTCTGTCTGTCTGCCCACTCCCCCAGTCTGTCTGTCTGCCCATCCCCCATCTGTCTGTCTGCCCACTCCCAGTCTGTCTGTCTGCCCACTCCCCCAGTCTGTCTGTCTGCCCACTCCCCTAGTCTGTCTATCTGCCCACTCCCCCAGTCTGTCTGTCTGCCCACTCCCCCAGTCTGTCTGTCTGCCCACTCCCCTCTGTCTGTCTGCCCATTCCCCCAGTCTGTCTGTCTGCCCACTCCCCCAGTCTGTCTGCCCACTCCCCCAGTCTGTTTGCCCACTCCCCCAGTCTGTCTGTCTGCCCACTCCCCCAGTCTGTCTGTCTGCCCACTCCCCCAGTCTGTCTGTCTGCCCACTCCCCCCGTCTGTCTGTCTGCCCACTCCCCCAGTCTGTCTGTCTGCCCACTCCCCCAGTCTGTCTGTCTGCCCATTCCCCCTCTGTCTGTCTGCCCACTCCCCCAGTCTGTCTGTCTGCCCATTCCCCCATTGTCTGTCTGCCCACTCCCCCAGTCTGTCTGTCTGCCCATTCCCCCCAGTCTGTCTGTCTGCCCACTCCCCCCAGTCTGTCTGCCCATTCCCCCAGTCTGTCTGTCTGCCCACTCCCCCAGTCTG
>NC_052148.1:9943891-10016782 GCF_902713615.1 Scyliorhinus canicula | reverse complement strand
TCCCCCAGGTCTGTCTGTCCTGCCCACTCCCCCAGTCTGTCTGTCTGCCCACTCCCCCTCTGTCTCCCATTCCCCCGTCTGTCTGCCCACTCCCCCGTCTGTCTGTCTGCCCACCCCCAGTCGTCTGCCCATTCCCCCAGTCTGTCTGTCTGCCCACTCCCCCAGTCTGTCTGTCTGCCCACTCCCCCAGTCTGTCTGCCCATTCCCCCTCGTCTGTCTGCCCACTTCCCAGTTCTGTCCTGCCCTTCCCCCAGTCTGTCTGCCCACTCCCCCAGTCTGTCTGCCTCCCATTCCCCCAGTCTGTCTTCTGCCCATTCCCCCAGTCTGTCTGCCCCACATCCCCCAGTCTGTCTGTCTGCCCTCTCCCCCAGTCTGTCTGTCTGCCCATTCCCCCAGTCTGTCTGTCTGCCCACTCCCCCAGTCTGTCTGCCCATTCCCCCAGTCTGTCTGTCTGCCCCATTCCCCCAGTCTGTCTGTCTGCCCACTCCCCAGTCTGTCTGTCTGCCCACTCCCCCAGTCTGTCTGTCTGCCCACTCCCCCAGTCTGTCTGTCTGCCCACTCCCCCAGTCTGTCTGCCCACTCCCCAGTCTGTCTGCCCCACTCCCCCAGTCTGTCTGTCTGCCCACTCCCCCAGTCTGTCTGCCCACTCCCCCAGTCTGTCTGCCCACTCCCCCAGTCTGTCTGCCCATTCCCCCAGTCTGTCTGTCTGCCCATTCCCCCAGTCTGTCTGTCGGCCCACTCCCCCAGTCTGTCTGCCCCACTCCCCCAGTCTGTCTGTTCTGCCCATTCCCCCAGTCTGTCTGTCTGCCCACTCCCCCAGTCTGTCTGTCTGCCCATTCCCCCAGTCTGCCTGCCCACTCCCCCATCTGTCTGTCTGCCCACTTCCCCCAGTCTGTCTGTCTGCCCACTCCCCCAGTCTGTCTGTCTGCCCTCTCCCCCAGTCTGTCTGCCCACTCCCCAGTCTGTCTGCCCATTCCCCCAGTCTGTCTGTCTGCCCACTTCCCCCAGTCTGTCTGTCTGCCCACTCCCCCAGTCTGTCTGGCTGCCCATCCCCCAGTCTGTCTGTCTGCCCATTCCCCAGTCTGTCTGTCTGCCCATTCCCCCAGTCTGGTCTGTCTGCCCACTCCCCCAGTCTGTCTGTCTGCCCACTCCCCCAGTCTGTCTGTCTGCCCACTCCCCCAGTCTGTCTGTCTGCCCACTCCCCCAGTCTGTCTGTCTGCCCACTCCCCCAGTCTGTCTGCCCACTCCCCCAGTCTGTCGTCTGCCCACTCCCCCAGTCTGTCGTCTGCCCACTCCCCCAGTCTGTCTGCCCACTCCCCAGTCTGTCTGTCTGCCCACTTCCCCCAGTCTGTCTGTCTGCCCACTCCCCCAGTCTGTCTGTCTGCCCACTCCCCCAGTCTGTCTGCCCATTCCCCCAGTCTGTCTGTCTGCCCATTCCCCCAGTCTGTCTGCCCATTCCACCAGTCTGTCTGTCTGCCCATTCCCCCAGTCTGTCTGCCCACTCCCCAGTCTGTCTGTCTGCCCACTCCAGGTCTGTCTCTGCCCACTCCCCCAGTCTGTCTGTCGCCCACTCCCCCAGTCTGTCTGTCTTCCCACTCCCCCAGTCTGTCTGTCTGCCCACTCCCCCAGTCTGTCTGTCTGCCCACATCCCCCACCTGTCTGTCTGCCCACTCCCCCAGTCTGTCTGCCCACTCCCCCAGTCTGGTCTGTCTGCCCATTCCCCCAGTCTGTCTGTCTGCCCATTCCCCCAGTCTGTCCTGTCTGCCCACTCACCCCAGTCTGTCTGTCTGCCCACTCCCCCAGTCTGTCTGTCTGCCAATCCCCCAGTCTGTCTGTCTGCCCATTCCCCCAGTCTGTCTGTCTGCCCATTCCCCAGTCTGTCTGCCCACTCCCCCAGTCTGTCTGTCTGCCCATTCCCCCAGTCTGTCTGTCTGCCCACTCCCCCAGTCTGTCTGTCTGCCCATTCCCCCCAGTCTGTCTGTCCCCACTCCCCCAGTCTGTCTGCCCATTCCCCCTCTGTCTGTCTGCCCACTCCCCCAGTCTGTCTGTCTGCCCATTCCCCCACGTCTGTCTGCCCACTCCCCCAGTCTGTCTGTCTGCCCACTCCCCCAGTCTGTCTGTCTGCCCCTCCCCCAGTCTGTCTGCCCACTCCCCCAGTCTGTCTGTCTGCCCATTCCCCAGTCTGTCTGTCTGCCCATTCCCCCAGTCTGTCTGTCTGCCCACACTCCCCCAGTCTGTCTGTCTGCCCACTCCCCAGTCTGTCTGTCTGCCCACCCCCATCTGTCTGTCTGCCCACTCCCCAGTCTGTCTGTCTGCCCACTCCCCCAGTCTGTCTGTCTGCCCACTCCCAGTCTGTCTGTCTGCCCATTCCCCCAGTCTGTCTGTCTGCCCATTCCCCCAGTCTGTCTGTCTGCCCACTCCCCCAGTCTGTCTGCCCATTCCCCCAGTCTGTCTGTCCCATTCCCCCAGTCTGTCTGCCTGCCCCTCCCCCAGTCTGTCTGCCCATTCCCCCCTGTCTGTCTGCCCATTCCCCCAGTCTGTCTGTCTGCCCACTCCCCCAGTCTGTCTGCCCATCCCCCAGTCTGTCTGCCCACCCCCCAGTCTGTCTGTCTGCCCATTCCCCCAGTCTGTCTGCCCACTCCCCCAGTCTGTCTGTCTGCCCATTCCCCCAGTCTGTCTGTCTGCCCACTCCCCCAGTCTGTCTGCCCACTCCCCCAGTCTGCTGCCCACTCCCCAGTCTGTCTGTCTGCCCACTCCCCCAGTCTGTCTGTCTGCCACACCCCCCAGTCTGTCTGCCCTCTCCCCCAGTCTGTCTGTCTGCCCATTCCCCCAGTCTGTCTGTCTGCCCACTCCCCCAGTCTGTCTGTCTGCCCATTCCCCCAGTCTGTCTGTCTGCCCACTCCCCCAGTCTGTCTGCCCATCTCCCCCAGTCTGTCTGTCTGCCCACTCCCCCAGTCTTTCTGTCTGCCCATTCCCCCCAGTCTGTCTGTCTGCCCATTCCCCCAGTCTGTCTGTCTGCCCATTCCCCCAGTCTGTCTGTCTGCCCACTCCCCCAGTCTGTCTGTCTGCCCACTCCCCCAGTCTGTCTGCCCACTCCCCCAGTCTGTCTGTCTGCCCACTCCCCCAGTCTGTCTGTCTGCCCACTCCCCCAGTCTGTCTGCCCACTCCCCCAGTCTGTCTGACTGCCCATTCCCCCAGTCTGTCTGTCTGCCCATTTCCCCCAGTCTGTCTGTCTGCCCACTTCCCCCAGTCTGTCTGCCCACTCCCCCAGTCTGTCTGTCTGCCCATTCCCCCAGTCTGTCTGTCTGCCCACTCCCCCAGTCTGTCTGCCCACTCCCCCAGTCTGTCTGTCTGCCCATTCCCCCAGTCTGTCTGCCCACTCCCCCAGTCTGTCTGTCTGCCCACTCCCCCAGTCTGTCTGCCCACTCCCCCAGTCTGTCTGTCTGCCCACTCCCCCAGTCTGTCTGCCCACTCCCCCAGTCTGTCTGCCCACTCCCCCAGTCTGTCTGTCTGCCCACTCCCCCAGTCTGTCTGTCTGCCCACTCCCCCAGTCTGTCTGTCTGCCCACTCCCCAGTCTGTCTGTCTGCCCACTCCCCCAGTCTGTCTGTCTGCCCACTCCCCCAGTCTGTCTGCCCACTCCCCCAGTCTGTCTGTCTGCCCACTTCCCCCCAGTCTGTCTGTCTGCCCACTCCCCCAGTCTGTCTGTCTGCCCATTCCCCCAGTCTGTCTGTCTGCCCACTCCCCCAGTCTGTCTGCCCATTCCCCCAGTCTGTCTGTCTGCCCATTTCCCCCAGTCTGTCTGTCTGCCCATTCCCCCAGTCTGTCTGCCCACTCCCCCAGTCTGTCTGTCTGCCCATTCCCCCAGTCTGTCTGTCTGCCCACTCCCCCAGTCTGTCTGCCCACTCCCCCAGTCTGTCTGTCTGCCCACTCCCCCCAGTCTGTCTGTCTGCCCACTCCCCCAGTCTGTCTGTCTGCCCATTCCCCCCCGTCTGTCTGCCCACTCCCCAGTCTGTCTGTCTGCCCACTCCCCCAGTCTGTCTGTCTGCCCACTCCCCCAGTCTGTCTGTCTGCCACTCCCCCAGTCTGTCTGTCTGCCCACTCCCCCAGTCTGTCTGCCATTCCCCCAGTCGTCTGTCTGCCCATTCCCCCAGTCTGTCTGTCTGCCACTCCCCCAGTCTGTCTGTCTGCCCACTCCCCCAGTCTCTGTTGCCCACTCCCCCAGTCTGTCTGTCTGCCCACTCCCCCAGTCTGTCTGCCCACTCCCCCAGTCTGTCTGTCTGCCCATTCCCCCAGTCTGTCGTCTGCCCATCCCCAGTCTGTCTGTCTGCCCACTCCCCCAGTCTGTCTGTCTGCCCATTCCCCCAGTCTGTCTGTCTGCCCACTCCCCCAGTCTGTCTGTCTGCCCATTCCCCCAGTCTGTCTGTCTGCCCACTCCCCCGTCTGTCTGCCCATTCCCCCAGTCTGTCTGCCCACTCCCCCAGTCTGTCTGTCTGCCCACTCCCCCAGTCTGTCTGTCTGCCCATTCCCCCAGTCTGTCTGCCCACTCCCCCAGTCTGTCTGTCTGCCCACTCCCCCAGTCTGCCTGTCTGCCCACTCCCCCAGTCTGTCTGTCCATTCCCCCAGTCTGTCTGTCTGCCACTCCCCCAGTCTGTCTGTCTGCCCATTCCCCCAGTCTGTCTGTCTGCCCATTCCCACAGTCTGTCTGTCCACTCCCCCCAGTCTGTCTGTCTGCCCACTCCCCCAGTCTGTCTGCCCACTCCCCCAGCCGGCCTGTCTGCCCACTCCCCCAGTCTGTCTGTCTGCCCACTCCCCCAGTCTGTCTGCCCAATCCCCCAGTCTGTCTGCCCACTCCCCCAGTCTGCCTGTCTGCCCACTCCCCTAGTCTGCCTGTCTGCCCACTCCCCCAGTCTGTCTGTCTGCCGACTCCCCCAGTCTGTCTGTCTGCCCCCTCCCCCAGTCTGTCTGCCCATTCCCCCAGTCTGTCTGTCTGCCCACTCCCCCAGTCTGTCTGTCTGCCCACACCCCCAGTCTGTCTGTCTGCCCACTCCCCCAGTCTGTCTGTCTGCCCATTCCCCCAGTCTGTCTGTCTGCCCATTCCCCCAGTCTGTCTGTCTGCCCATTCCCCCAGTCTGTCTGCCCATTCCCCCAGTCTGCCTGTCTGCCCACTCCCCCAGTCTGCCTGTCTGCCCACTCCCCCAGTCTGTCTGTCTGCCGACTCCCCCAGTCTGTCTGTCTGCCCACTCCCCCAGCCGGCCTGTCTGCCCACTCCCCCAGCCTGTCTGTCTACCCATTTTCCCAGCCTGTCTGTGGTCGCTTGAGGTTTAACTCGATCCTCCTCACCGTTCACAATTCCTCCAGCTTTGATGTTGTCTCTAATGTTGAAATTTTGTCCTGTACCCCATGAGGTGAGAACTGGATTTTGCACCTGTAGGAATTGAACATTGATGGACGCATTCAATCCAGCCGTCTGGCCTTCCTGCCATCCCTGACCTGCCAAACATTTTCCAGGGGCAAAGGGGGCATTGTGTGCCAGCCTGCCACCCATACACTTCAGTAAAGCAGAGCAGAAGGTCCTTTACTCCAAATCTGAACTGTACTATTTATTTTATCAACTCATTCACACATGCGGGCATCATTAGCAATGTCAGATGTTATTGTCCATCCCTAATTAGCCCTGGGATGCACCGGAATGGATTACTTGGCTGTTTCATAGAAACTGATACGTCAACCACATCGCTACTGTCTAGAGTCACCTGTAGGCAGACCAGGCAAAATGGCAGAGTTCCTTCCCCGAAGGACATTAGGTACATTCGCGAACCTTTTATGTTCCTTGAATATTTATTCTCATACTCTATGACGGCACTGTAGTACATTGGTTAGCACTGTTGCTTCACAGCACCAGGGTCCCAGGTTCGATTCCCACTATGGTCACTGTCCGTGCAGAGTCTGCACGTTCTCCCCGTGTCTGCGTGGGTTTCCTCCGGGTGCTCCCGTTTCCTCCCACAAGTCCCGAAAGACGTGCTGTTAGGTGAATTGGACATTCTGAATTCTCCCTCTGTGTACCCGAACAGGCGCCGGAATGTGGCGACTAGGGGCTTTTCACAGAAACTTCATTGCAGTGTTAATGTAAGCCTACTTGTGACAATAATAAAGATTATTATTTCTTTTGTTACCCATGCTTGGGCCACTTTTCCTGATGTGTTTCTGTGCCAGAAAGGGATCTATAATTGTTGCAGTGCACACATTCATTCCTTAAATATTAGCCATTGCCTATCCACTGTCATACCTTTCACTGACGTTCCCCAATCTACCTTAACAAGCTCAGACCTCATACCTTCATAGTTTCTTGAATTAAGATTCAGGACTTCTTCACTTTCCGTCCGAGTGAATAATTATATCATGTTATGATCACTATTCCCTGAAGGAACCTGCACAACAAGATTGTTAATTAACTCCTTCTCATTGTATAATACCAAATCTAGTTAGTTCCTTAGCATATTGATCTAAAAACCCAACTCATACACATGCATAGTAAAAGAAAATTTCATACTAAGCCACACATGTGGTTATACAATTAAAATGCTGCAATAGATCAAAAGCTGGAAACTAAGATTAATCTGAATTTTAAAAATTCTTTGCAGTGGGCATCACTGACTAGACCAGCGTTTGTTGCCCATCACTAACTTCCCTTCAACTGAGTGGCTTGCTCGGATGTTTCAGAGGGCAGTTAAGTGTCAACCACTTTGCTGTGGGCCTGGAGTCACGTGTCGGCCAGACCGGGTAAGGATGGCAGATTTCCTTCCCTAACGGACAATAGTGACCCAGATGGGATTTTACGACAATCGATGTTGGTTTTATGGTTACCATTACTGAGATGAATAATTCATTCCAGAATTTATTCATTGTATTTAAATTCCATGAGCTGCTGTGGTAGGATTTGAGCCAATGTACCCAGAACATTAGCCTGGGCCTCTGGGTTACTAGCCCAATACTACATCCCCATCTCCCTCTAATGGCTTTTTCTCAGCTAGCAGAGACATGATGGGCCAAATGTCATCCTTCTGTGTTGGGAATTACCTTTGTTTGCAATACTGACGTCCTGTGCTCCAGAACACGCTGTGTCCAGAGTCAAGATGTTCCAGTACTGCTACCGTACAGGCCACTCTGTTATCCAGGAGATGGTTCAGCCTTAACCTCCCAAGATTAAATGGGCTGGAGGCCGAGCTGCAGGCACTGCGACAGATCAAGGAGAGGTAAAGTTACCTGGAGGATATTTGGCCCATTGTCATAGATAGAATTTACAGTGCAGAAGGAGGCCATTTGGCCCATCGAGTCTGCACCAGCTCTTGGAAAGAGCACCCTACCCAAGGTCAACACCTCCACCTTATCCCCATAACCCAGTAACCCCACCCAACACTAAGAGCAATTTTGAACACTAAGGGCAATTTATCATGGCCAATCCACCTAACCTGCACATCTTTGGACTGTGGGAGGAAACCGGAGCACCCGGAGGAAACCCACGCACACACGAGGAGAACGTGCAGACTCCGCACAGACAGTGACCCAAGCCGGGAATTGAACCTGGGACCCTGGAGCTGTGAAGCGATTATGCTATCCACAATGCTACCGTGCTGCCCATTGGGTTCATGCCAGAAATGTAGCCCCCCCCCCCACCCCCGGCGAGATTGCGCGTGCCTGCGGGTCCGTGATGCCCGATCGCTCCCCTGGCCGTCCATGAGGACCCCCTGGGTGAACGACCCCTCCCACCCACCAGGGTGGCCTGACGCCCGATGCTCCCGACGGCAGATCGGTGGTTCGAACCACGTCGTCGGGAACGTGGCTGGTTTTGCGCAGAGAATCAAAGGGGGGGGGGGTCTCTGTCAATGGCCCCCTACCCGTGCTGCGTAGTTCGCGCGCGAGATACTCCCAAGTGATTCTCCGGGGACCAGAGAGAATCGCGGGAGCAGCGGCCGGTCAGAATTTTGGGATTGACGACCATTCTCCGCCCCTGCGGCGATCGAAATTTCAAACAATCCAGCCCAGGGCCTCCTGATTCTGTCAGTGAGGGTGTGACTGCGAGTGAGGCAGGTAAGGGGACTCAGAGGGCAGGATTTTGGGTTTGAGGTTCTCTCTGCTTGGTTGCAAGAGGCAGCCGTACAAGTGGGAGGAATGTAGTGGGCGTGGGGGACAGTATAGTGAGGGGATTGGCATTGTCAAAGAGCCAGAGTCCAGACGGCCGCCTGCCCGGTGCCAGGGGTGGGGACATCTTCTCGGGGCTGGAGAGGAACTTGCATTGGGAAAGGGAGGGTCCAGGTGCCACGGTCCATGTAGATATCAACAAAATAGGTAGAACGAGGAAAGAGGTTCTCTCCATAGAGAGTACAAAGGACTTGGCACCAAATTAAGCTGAGTCTCAAAGGTACTAAACTCTGGATTATTCCCTGAGCCATTCCAAATTGACACAGGGTAAATATAATTAGAGAGTTTGAGCAGTTTAGGCCTACACTCGCTGGAGTTTAGGAGAATGAGAGGAGATCTAATTGAGGTATAAGAGGGGATTGGCAGGGTAGATGCAGGGCAGATGTTGCCCCTTGTTGGATATCCTAGAACGAGAGGTCACAGCATTAGGCCAAGGAGGAGCAGATTTAAAACAGAATTGAGGAGGAATTGCTTCACTCAAAGGATCAGGAATCTGTGGAACTCGCTACCCCAGAGTGCATCGGAACACTAAACAAATTGAAGGGGGAGATAGACAGGTTTTTAATGAGCAGCGGGATGAAGGGTTATGGGGAGGGGGCAGGAAGGTGGAGGTGAGGCCGAGAGGAGGTCAGCCACTGAATGGTTCGAGGGGCAGAATGGCCTCCTCCTGCTCCCATTTTGCATGCCCATATGAATTAGGGATGGGCAGTAAATGCTGACCTTGACAGCGATGCCTGACCCCATGAAAGAACTGGACAAATTCACTCCTTTTTCTCACGACACAAACCTTTATTCAACCTTTCACACAATCTGTTTACAGAAGCAGTCTCAACGTTGGCCTCTGCTGCCACCCTCTGGTCATTTGGGGGCAGGAACCCGATTCCATTCAGCAACGGCGGGTAAAGATGGGCAGTGACTGCGGATAAGAGGGCAGTCAGGGCATGTGGCCAGGCCTGAGGTAGCTGGACTATCCCCACCTGCTCAGTGCCGCTCTGCCCCAGGGTGGGTCGCTGTGGTGTCTGTGGTTACTCACTGGTCCGAACGGTCAAGTCCAGTTCAGGGTCCAGGAGATTACAGCCACTGGGGGACCCCGAGTTACATCCAGCTAATGACTGCCAGCAAATGGGGGATGGCGGGCCAAGCCTGTCAATGGGTGTCGATGAGGATATGGGGGGGAAGGGTCAGTCAGCTGAAATGTTGAATTTGTTTCCACTGATACTGCCTGAGCTGCATCGAATTTCCATCATTCCTTTTTTCAGATTTACAACATCCACAATATTTTCATTAGTATTAATGTCATAGTTTTATTTTCTCTCTCACTTCAGTGATCCCGGTCTGCTTCACAGGGAACACTGATGGTTCAAAGTGTTCTTGGCCCAACTAACAGTGATCCCAGTCTGCTTCACAGTGATCCTGGCCTGCTTCCAGTGATCCCGGTCTGCTTCACAGTGATCCCGGTCTGCTTCACCGTGATCCCGGTCTGCTTCACAGTGATCCCGGTCTGCTTCACCGTGATCCCGGTCTGCTTCACAGTGATCCAGCTCTGCTTCACAGTGATCCCGGTCTGCTTCACAGTGATCCCGGCCTGCTTCCAGTGATCCCGGTCTGCTTCACAGTGATCCCGATCTGCTTCACAGTGATCCCAGCCTGCTTCACAGTGATCCCAGTCTGCTTCAGAGTGATCCCAGTCTGCTTCACAGTGATCCCGGTTAGCTTCACAGTGATCCCGGCCTGCTTCACAGTGATCCCGCTCTGCTTCACAGTGATCCCAGTCTGCGTCACAGTGATCCCGGTCTGCTTCACAGTGATCCCGGTCTGCTTCACAGTGATCCCGGTCTGCTTCACAGTGATCCCGGTCTGCTTCACAGTGATCCCGGCGTGCTTCACAGTGATCCCAGCCTGCTTCACAGTGATCCCGGCCTGCTTCACAGTGATCCCGGCCTGCTTCACAGTGATCCCGGCCTGCTTCACAGTGATCCCAGTCTGCTTCACAGTGATCCTGGTCTGCTTCACAGTGATCCCGTTCTGCTTCACAGTGATCCCAGTCTGCGTCACAGTGATCCCGGTCTGCTTCACAGTGATCCTGGTCTGCTTCACAGTGATCCCGGTCTGCTTCACAGTGATCCCGGCCTGCTTCACAGTGATCCCGGCCTGCTTCACAGTGATCCCAGTCTGCTTCACAGTGATCCCAGTCTGCTTCACAGTGATCCCGGCCTGCTTCACAGTGATCCCGATCAGCTTCACAGTTATCCCGGTCTGCTTCACAGTGATCCCGGCCTGCTTCACACTGATCCCGACCTGCTTCACAGTGATCCCGCTCTGCTTTACAGTGATCCTGGTCTGCTTCACAGTGATCCCGGTCTGCTTCACAATGATCCCGGCCTGCTTCACAGTGACCCCAGTCTGCTTCACAGTGATCCCCGTCTGCTTCACAGTGATCCCGGTCTGCTTCACAGTGATCCTGGTCTGCTTCACAGTGATCCCAGCCTGCTTCACAGTGATCCCGATCAGCTTCACGGTGATCCCGATCTGCTTCACAGTGATCCCGGTCTGCTTCACAGTGATCCCGGTCTGCTTCACCGTGATCCCGGTCTGCTTCACAGTGATCCTGGTCTGCTTCACCGTGATCCCGGTCTGCTTCACAGTGATCCAGCTCTGCTTCACAGTGATCCCGGTCTGCTTCACAGTGATCCCGGCCTGCTTCCAGTGATCCCGGTCTGCTTCACAGTGATCCCGATCTGCTTCACAGTGATCCCAGCCTGCTTCACAGTGATCCCAGTCTGCTTCAGAGTGATCCCAGTCTGCTTCACAGTGATCCCGGTTGGCTTCACAGTGATCCCGGCCTGCTTCACAGTGATCCCGCTCTGCTTCACAGTGATCCCAGTCTGCGTCACAGTGATCCCGGTCTGCTTCACAGTGATCCCGGTCTGCTTCACAGTGATCCCGGTCTGCTTCACAGTGATCCCGGTCTGCTTCACAGTGATCCCGGCGTGCTTCACAGTGATCCCGGTCTGCTTCACAGTGATCCCAGCCTGCTTCACAGTGATCCCGGCCTGCTTCACAGTGATCCCGGTCTGCTTCACATGTGATCCCGGTCTGCTTCACAGTGATCCTGGTCTGCTTCACAGTGATCCCGCTCTGCTTCACAGTGATCCCAGTCTGCGTCACAGTGATCCCGGTCTGCTTCACAGTGATCCTGGTCTGCTTCACAGTGATCCCGGTCTGCTTCACAGTGATCCCGGTCTGCTTTACAGAGATCCCAGTCTGCTTCACAGAGATCCTGGTCTGCTTAACAGTGATCCCGGCCTGCTTCACAGTGATCCTGGTCTGCTTCACAGTGATCCCGGCCTGCTTCACAGTGATCCCGGCCTGCTTCACAGTGATCCCGGCCTGCTTCACAGTGATCCCGGTCTGCTTCACAGTGATCCCGGTCTGCTTCACAGTGATCCCGGTCTGCTTCACAGTGATCCCAATCTGCTTCACAGTGATTCCGATCTGCTTCACAGTGATCCTGGTCTGCTTAACAGTGATCCCGGCCTGCTTCACAGTGATCCCGGTCTGCTTCGCAGTGATCCCAGTCTGCTTCACAGTGATCCCGGCCTGCTTCACAGTGATCCCAATCTGCTTCACAGTGTTCTCGGTTTGCTTCACAATGATCCTGGTCTGCTTAACAGTGATCCCGCTCTGCTTCACAGTGATCCCTGTCTGCTTCACAGTGATCCCTGTCTACTTCACAGTGATTCCGATCTGCTTCACAGTGATTCCGGTCTGCTTCACAGTGATCCCAATCTGCTTCACAGTGTTCCCGGTTTGCTTCACAATGATCCTGGTCTGCTTCACAGTGATCCCGGTCTGCTTCACAGTGATCCCGGCCTGCTTCACAGTGATCCCGGTTTGCTTCACAATGATCCTGGTCTGCTTCACAGTGATCCCGGTCTGCTTCACAATGATCCTGGTCTGCTTCACAGTGATCCCGATCTGCTTCACAGTGATCCCGGTCTGCTTCACAGTGATCGTGTTCTGATTCATAATGATTCCTGTTCTGCTTCACGTTGATCTCCACCTGCTTCATCGTGATCTGCTGCTCCCCACTGAAGGCGGCGCCCAGTGATGCAGCAGCACCTCATTTCCAATTTGGCACGTTCCAGCCTTCAGGATCCGACATCGAGTTCAACAACTCCAGACTGTGACCTTTCTCGTCCAACGTAACCCTTTGTCGCAGGCCAGTCATTGTTGTCACAATGCAAACGCCCCGCCAGCCCACATCAGTCCATTTGTCTCTTGTTCTAAGTTTGCTGCACCCTTGGACGTGAAACGTGAACTCTGTTTCTCTCCCTACAGATGCTGCCGGACCCACTGCGATTTTCCAGCACGCTCTGCTTTTGTGTCATTGGTCAATCTGTTGGTCACCTGACTTCTGCGGCTCGGTGTCACATTTTGTTTGATAATTGCTCCGGTGAAGCGCATTGAGATGCTTTTACTGCATTAAAAGGGTGTGACATAATACACATTGTTGATACCCGAAGCGTCAATGGCTTCAACAGGAAGGAAAGCCTGGGTGGAGAAACCTATCTTTGTTCAAAACACGTCCCACTGTCAGTTAAAATTAATATTCCAGTTTATTTTCAGAAACATTATGGCCCTCATGTTCAGCTTTTTAAAAGGTCACTGGCTACAAAGAACAAAGAACAAAGAAAATTACAGCCCAGGAACAGGCCCTTCGGCCCTCCCAGCCTGCGCCGATCCAGATCCTTTATCTAAACATGTCCCCTATTTTCCAAGGTCTACATCCCTCTGTTCCCGCCCGTTCATATACCTGTCTAGATGATGCTATCATGCCCGCCTCTACCACTTCCGCTGGCAAAGCGTTCCAGGCACCCACCACCCTCTGTGTAAAAAACTTTCCACGCACATCTCCCTTAAACTTTCCCCCTCACCTTGAAATCATGACCCCTTGTAGCTGACACCCCCACTCTTGGGGAAAAACTTGTTGCTATCCACCCTGTCCATACCTCTCATAATTTTGTAGACCTCAATCAGGTCCCCCCTCAACCTCCGTCTTTCTAACGAAAACAATCCTAATCTACTCAACCTTTCTTCATAGCTAGCACCCTCCATTTCATAGAATTTACAGTGCAGAAGGAGGCCATTCGGCCCATCGAGTCTGCACCGGCTCTTGGAAAGAGCACCCTACCCAAGATCAACACCTCCACCCTATCCCCATAACCCAGTAACCCCACCCAACACTAAGGGCAATTTTGGACACTAAGGGCAATTTATCATGGCCAATCCACCTAACCTGCACATCTTTGTGACTGTGGGAGGAAACCGGAGCACCCGGAGGAAACCCATGCACACACGGGGAGGATGTGCAGACTCCGCACAGACAGTGACCCAAGCTGGAATCAAACCTGGGTTCCTGGAGCTGTGAAGCGATTGTGCTATCCACAATGCTACCGTGCTGCATACCAGGCAACATCCTGGTGAACCTCCTCTGCACCCTCTCCAAAGCATCCACATCCTTCTGGTAATGTGGCAACCAGAATTGCACGCAGTATTCCAAATGTGGCCGAACCAAAGTCCTATACAATTGTAACGTGACCTGCCAACTCTTGTACTCAATACCCCGTCCCATGAAGGCAAGCATGCTGTATGTCTTCTTGATCACTCTATCAACCTGCGTTGCCACCTTCAGGGTACAATGGACCTGAACTCCCAGATCTCTCTGTACATCAATTTTCCCCAAGACCCTTCCATTGACCATATAGTCCGCTCTTGAATTTGATCTTCCAAAATGCATCACCTCGCATTTGCCTGGATTGAACTCCATCTGCCATTTCTCTGCCCAACTCTCCAATCTATCTATATTTTGCTGTATTCTCTGACAGTCCTCCTCGCTATCTGCAACTCCACCAATCTTAGTATCATCTGCAAACTTGCTAATCAGACCACCTATACCTTCCTCCAGGTCATTTATGTATATCACAAACAGCAGTGGTCCGAGCACGGATCCCTGTGGAACACCACTAGTCATTCTTCTCCATTTTGAGACACTCCCTTCCACCATTACACTCTGTCTCCTGTTGCCCAGCCAGTTCTTTATCCATCTAGCTAGTGCACCCTGAACCCCATACGACTTCACTTTTTCCATCAACCTGCCATGGGAAACCTTATCAAACGCCTTACTGAAGTCCATGTATATGACATCTACAGCCCTTCCCTCATCAATTAACTTTGTCACTTCCTCAAAGAATTCTATTAGGTTTGTAAGACATGACCTTCCCTGCTCAAAACCATGCTGCCTATCACTGATAAGTCTATTTTCTTCCAGATGTGAATAGATCCTATCCCTCAGTATCTTTTCCAACAGTTTGCCTACCACTGACGTCAAGCTCACAGGTCTATAATTCCCTGGATTATCCCTGCTACCCTTCTTAAACAAAGGGACAACATTAGCAATTCTCCAGTCCTCCGTGACCCCACCCGTGCTCAAGGATGCTGCAAAGATGTCTGTTGAGGCCCCAGCTATTTCAACCCTCATTTCCCTCAGTAACCTGGGATAGATCCCATCCGGTCCTGGGGACTTGTCCACCTTAATTTCTTTTAGAATACCCAAAACTCCCCCCTTCCGTATGACAACTTGACCTAGAGTATTTAAACATCCATCCCTAGCCTCAACATCCGTCTTGTCCCTCTCCTTTGTGAATACCGATGCAAAGTACTCATTAAGAATCTTACCCATTTCCTCTGAGTCCACGCATAAATTCCCTCTTTTGTCTTTGAGTGGGCCAATCCTTTCTCTAGTTACCCTCTTGCTCCTTACATACGAATAAAAGGCTTTGGGATTTTCCTTAGCCCTGTAGCCAAAGATATTTCATGACCCCTTTTAGCCCTCTTTATTGCGCGTTTGAGATTCGTCCTACTTTCCCGATATTCCTCCAAAGCTTCATCAGTTTTGAGTTGCCTCGATCCTATGTATGCTTCCTTTTTCATCATAGCTAGTCTCACAATTTCACCCGTCATCCATGGTTCCCTAATCTTGCCATTTCTATCTTTCATTTTCACAGGAACATGTCTGTCCTGCACTCTAATCAACCTTTCCTTAAAAGACTCCCACATTTCAAATGTGGATTTGCCCTTAAACAGCTGCTCCCAATCCACATTCCCGAGCTCCTGCCGAATTTTGTTATACTCTGCCTTTCCCCAATTTAGCACTCTTCCTTTCGGACCACTCTTGTCCTTGTCCATGAGTATTCTAAAACTTACGGATTTGTGATCGCTATTCCCAAAGTAATCACCGACTGAAACATCAACCACCTGGCCGGGATCATTCCCCAATACCAGGTCCAGTATGGCCCCTTCCCGAGTTGGAATATTTACATACTGCTCTAAAAAACTCTCCTGGATGCTCCTTACAAACTCTGCTCCATCTACGCCTCCAACACTACACGAATCCCATTCAATGTTGGGGAAGTTAAAATCTCCCATCACAACCACCCTATTGCTCCGACATTTTTCTATAATCTGTCTGCATATTTGTACCTCTACTTCATGCTCGCTTTTGGGAGGTCTGTAGTAAAGTCCCAACAATGTTACTGCACCCTTCCTATTTCTCAGCTCCACCCATATTGCCTCAGTGCTCAAATCCTCCATCGTGCCCTCCTTAATCACAGCTGTGATATCATCTCTGACGAGTAATGCAACTCCTCCACCCCTTCTACCTCCCTCTCTATCCCTCCTGAAGCATCTATACCCTGGGATATTCAGTTGCCAGTCCTGCCCTTCCCTCAACCAAGTCTCAGTAATACCAATAACATCATATTCCCAGGTACTGATCCAAGTTCTAAGTTCATCTGCCTTACCTGCTACACTTCTCGCATTAAAGCAAATGCTCCTCAGACCATCTGTGCCTTTGCGTTCATCATCTCTTCCCTGTCTACTCTTCCCCTTAGTCACATTGAGTTTATTATCTAGCACCTTACTGGCTTTAGTTGCTGCCTCTTTACTGACCTCTAACTTCCTAATCTGGTTCCCATCCCCCTGCCACATTAGTTTAAAACCTCCCCAACAGTGTTAGCAAAAGCACCCCCTAGGACATTGGTTCCAGTCCTGCCTAGGCTAGGCCAGCATTTGTTGCCCATTTCTAATTGCCCTTGAGAAGATGGTGGTGAGCCGCCTTCTTGCAGTCCCTGAGGTGTAGGTACACCCACAGTGCTGTTAGGGAGGGAGTTCCAGGATGTTGCCCCAGCGACAGTGAAGGAACGGCCGATATATTTCCAAGTCAGGATGGTGAGTGACTTGGAGGGGATCCTCCAGGTGGTGGTGTTCCTAGGTATCTGCTGCTCTTGTCCTTCTAGATGGTAGTGGGCGTGGGTTTGGAAGGTGCTGCCTAAGGAACCAGAGGGAGTTGGTGGTGAGCGGAGTGAATGTTTAAGGTAATTAAAGTTGGATTGGGTAATTAAGTAGGCTGTTTCTTTTCTCGATGGTGCCGAGCTCCTTGACATCTCCTGCCGTTGATTCGGGAGAAGCCCTGGAGAAACGATGTAAATAAGAGGGATGGAAGACTCAATCTCAGGATGCCCAAACCACTTCACATCCCATGAGGGCCTCTTTGGTAATGCAGGAACCACAGCAGCAGGCTGCACACACCAAACCCACACAAATCTCGGGATGTTGAGTTAGGGATAAATATTGGCCGGGACTTTGACGAGAAATCCTCTACAAAATGGTGCCTGAATCCACCTGACAGCTGACCAGGGTGTCAGTCGCTAATGTCTGATCTGAAAAGAGAACGCTCCCTCAGCACTGCGCTTGGGAGTGTAGGCATGGATGTTCAGCTCACGGCCCTCGAGCAGGACATGGATGGGCCAATTTATTTAAATCTCTGATAGAATCAGAATTAATTTGTGCATTTTGTACAAGTTCCACTTCCGTCTGAGGCACAGTTTTCATCGTTAAAAACCCATCTGGTTCACTGATGTCCTTTATGGGAAGGAAATCTGCCATCCTTACCCGGTCTTTTAAGGCGTTTGATAAAGTTTCCCATGGCAGGTTGATGGAAAAAGTGAAGTCTATTGGGGTTCAGGGTGCACTAGCTAGATGGATAAAGAACTGGCTGGGCAACAGGAGACAGAGTAGTGGTGGAAGGGAGTGTCTCAAAATGGAAAAAGGTGACTAGTGGTCTTCCACAGGGATCCGTGCTCGGACCACTGTTGTTTGTGATATACATAAATGATCTGGACAAAGGTATAGGTGGTCTGATTAACAAGTTTGCAGATGACACTAAGATTGGTGGAGTTGCAGATAGCGAGGAGGACTGTCAGAGAATACAGCAAAATATAGATAGATTGGAGAGTTGGGCAGAGAAATGGCAGATGGAGTTCAATCCAGGCAAATACGAGGTGATGCATTTTGGAAGATCCAATTCAAGAGCGGACTATATGGTCAATGGAAGAGTCCTGGGGAAAATTGATGTGCAGAGAGATCTTGGAGTTCAGTTCTATTGTACCCTGAAGGTGGCAACGCAGGTCGATAGGGTGGTCAAGAAGGCATACAGCATGCTTGCCTTCATTGGACGTGGTATTGAGTACAAGAGTCGGCAGGTCATGTTACAGTTGTATAGGACTTTGGTTAGGCCACATTTGGAATACTGCGTGCAGTTCTGGTCGCCACATTACCAGAAGGATGTGGATGCTTTAGAGAGGGTGCAGAGGAGGTTCACCAGGATGTTGCCTGGTATGAAGGGAGCTAACTATGACGAACGGTTGAGTAGATTATGATTGTTTATGTTGGAAAGACGGAGGTTGAGGGGTGACCTGATTGAGGTCTTCAAAATTATGAGAGGTATGGACAGGGTGGATCACAACACGCTTTGTCCAAGAGTCAATTACAAGGGGTCACGATTTCAAAGTGAGAGGGGGAAAGTTTAAGGGAGATGTGCGTGGAAAGTTTTTTACGCAGAGGGTGGTGGGTGCCTGGAATGCTTTGCCAGCGGAGGTGGTAGAGGCGGGCACGATAGCATCATTTAAGATGCATCTGGACAGATATATGGACGGGCGGGGAACAGAGGGAAGTAGATCCTTGGAAAATAGGCGACAGGTTTAGATATAGGATCTGGATCGGCGCAGGCTGGGAGGGCCGAAGGGCCTGTTCCTGCGCTGTAATTTTCTTTTGTTCTTTTTGTTCTTTTGGTCTGGCCTACATGTGACTCCAGTCCCAGAACAATGTGGTTGACAGCTCTCTGAAATGGCCCTAGCAAGCCACTCAATTCAAAGGCAATTAGGGATGGGCAGCAAATGCTGGCCCGCATCCTATTCATGAATTAAAAACTGTCCTTACCTAGAGCGCTCAAGGTCAGATGGCACTGAATTGCTCTGCTTCTGTTCATTCCAGGGCTAGCTGCGGATCTGGTTGGCATCTTTAGATTTGGATTTATTGTCGCGTATACCGAGGTACAGTGAAAAGTATTGTTCTGCCTACAGTCCAGGCAGATCACTCCAGACAGGAAAACATAGAACATAGGTATGTAAAGAGAAAAAGATTGATAAAATCTAATGTAGGCCCCTTACAGTCAGAAACGGGGGGATTCATAACAGGGAACAAAGAAAAGGCTGAGGAACTAAATTCGTACTTTGCCTCTGTCTTCACAAAGGTAGACATGAATAATGTACTGGACGTTCTGAGAACCACAAGTTTTAATGAGGAGCTACAGGAAATCAGTATGTGTAGAGCAATGATTTGGGGGAAATTAATGGGATTGAAGGTGAATAAATCTCCAGCGCCGGATAATCTTCATCCCAGAGTAGTTCAGGAAGTAGCACTGGAAATATTGGATCCATCTTTGGTCATTTTCCAAAATTCTTTGGATTCTGGAATGGTTCCTACAGATTGGAGAGTAGCTAATATAACCCCGGTATTCAAAAAGGGAGGTGGAGAGATAACAGGGAACTATGAGTAGTAGGGAAGTTGCTAGAGTCCATCATATAGGATTTCATAGCACAGCATTTGGAAAACAATGGTGTAATCAGACAAAGTCAGCATGGATTTACAAAAAGGGAAATCTACTAGAATTCTTTGAAGATGTAACTAGTAGAGTTGACCAGGGAGAACCGGTGGATGTGGTTTATTTAGACTTTCAGAAGGCTTTCAACGTCTCACAAAGCAGATTAATATGTAAAGTTAAATCACTTGGGATTGGGGGTAGTGTCCTGAGATGGATAGAAAGCTGGTTAGCAGACAGGAAGCAAAACAGGAAGTTGGAATAAATGGATCCTTTTCTGATTGGAAGGCAGTGACTAGTGGGGTACCGCAGGGATCTGTGCTGGGACCCCAACTGTTCACATTATATATTAATGATTTGGACGAGGGAACAAAATGTATTATCTCCAAATTTGCAGATGATACAAAGTTGGGTGGGAGGGTGAGCTGTGAGGAGGATGCAGAGATGCTTCAGTGGGATTTGGACAGGCTGAGTGAGTGGGTACATGCATGGCAGATACAGTATAATGTGGATAAATGTGAGGTTATCCACTTCGGTAGCAAAAATTGGAAGGCAGATTATTATTTGAATGGGTGTAAATTGAGAGAGGCGGATACTCAGCGAGACCTTGGTGTCCTCGTGTATCAGTCGCTGAAAGTAAGCGCGCGGGTACAGCAGGCAGTAAATAAGGCAAATGGTATGTTGGCCTTCATAGCGAGAGGATTTGAGTATAGGGCATTGGTGAGGCCAGACCTGGAGTACTGTGTTCAGTTTTGGTGTCCCTATCTGAGGAAGGATGTTCTTGCTCTGGAGGGAGAGCAGCGAAGGTTTACCAGGCTGATTCCTGAGATGGTGGGACTGTCATTTTTTTTTTAAATTTAGAGTACCCAATTCATTTTTTCCAATTAAGGGGCAATTTAGCGTGGCCAATCAACCTACCCTGCACATCTTTGGGTTGTGGGGGCGAAACCCACGCAAACACGGGGAGAATGTGCACATGGACAGTGACCCAGAGTCGCGGATCGAACCTGGGACCTCGGCGCCGTGAGACCGCAGTGCTAACCACTGCGCCACCGTGCTGCCCTGTTGGGACTGTCATATGAGGAGAGACTAAATCAGTTAGGATTATATTCAATGGAGTTTAGAAGAGTGAGAGAGGATCTCATAGAGATCGACAAAAGTCGAACAGGATTAGACAGGGTAGATTCAGAAAGAATGTTCCCGATGGTGGGGGAGTCCAGGACTAGGGGTCATAGTTTGAGGATAAGGGGTAAACCTTTTAGGACTGAGGTGAGGAGAAATTTCTTCACCCAGAGATGGTGAATCTGTGGAATTCGCTACCACAGAAAGTAGTTGAGGCCAAAATGTTGTGTATTTTCAAGAAGGAATTAGATATAGCTCTTGGGGCTAAAGGGATCCAGGGGTTTGGGGGGAAAGGAGTATTGAACTTGATCAGCCATGGTCATAACGAATGGCGGAGCTCGAAGTGCTGAAGAGGCTCCTCCTGCTTCTATTTCCTATGTTTCTATACAACAAACACACAATGTAAATATATAGACATAGACATCGGATGAAGCATACGGTGTAGTACTACAACTGTAGAGAAGATGCGTAGAGAGATCCGTTCAGTCCATAAGAGGGACATTTAGGAGTCTGGTAACAGCGGGGAAGAAGCTGTGTTTGAGTCAGTTTGTGCGTGTTCTCAGACTTCTGTATCTCCTGCCCGATGGAAGAAGTTGGAAGAGTGAGTAAGCCGGGTGGGAGGGATCCTTGGTTATGCTGCCTGCTTTCCCCAGGCAGCGGGAGGTGTAGATGAAGTCAATGAATGGGAGGCAGGTTCGTGTGATGGACTGGGCTGTGTTCAAGACTCTGTAGTTTCTTTTGCTCTTGGGCCGAGCAGTTGTCATACCAGGCTGTGATGCAGCCAGATATGATGCTTTCTATGCTACATCTATAGAAATTGGTGAGAGTCATTGTTGTGATGCCAAATTTCCTTAGTCTCCTGAGGAAGTATAAGTGCTATTGTGCTTCATAGCATCGATGTGGGTGGACCAGGACAGATTTTTAGTGATGTGCACCCTTAGGAATTTGAAGCTGTCAACCATCTCCACCTCGGCCCCCTTGATGCGGACAGGGGTGTGTACAGTACTTTGCTTCCTGAAGTCAATGACAAGTTCTTTAGTTTTGCTGGCATTGAGGGAGAGATTGTTGTCGCTGCACCACTCCACTAGGTTCTCTATCTCCCTCCTGTATTCGGACTCGTCGTTATTCGAGATCCGGCCCACTGCGATCGTGTCATCAGCAAACGTGTAGATGGAGTTGGAGCTGAATTTTAGCCAAGCAGCCATGTGTGTACAGGGAGTATAGTAGGGGGCTAAGTGCACAGCCTTGCGGGGCCCCGGTATTGAGGATTATCACAGGCAGTAGCTCATCAAGACAAACAGCAGGTCATGGATGACCTATTCTCGAGGGCGGGGGGTGGTGCACATTGAGCATTGAGGTTTACTGCCATTGATGGATTCCCACAGGTACATGTACTGACGGTCCAGACAGCTGCCTTCCTGAAGAGAAAAAGATTCTGTTCATTGACATTCCAGATGTGGTCTGTGACCACAGGAAGTGAACACTGAGACCTGCGCTTGCTTCCTGGGCAGCTGTCGTGATTCCTTCATTCTGAGCGAGTCCAAGGTGCTGCACCCGTTCAGCCAATGTCCAGACTCCATGGGTGGCTGCTGAGGGACAAGGATTATCCGCTGAGGAGGTGGATCTTGCTGCCTGTCTGGTAACAAGCCAGCAGCAAGGGCCCACACCAGCTGCAAACACAAACCTCCATTGAACAGATGGTTGGCATCTTGAAGGTGAACTTCCATGGCCTTGACCGGTTGGCCAGTGCCCTCCTGTACACTCCAGCCAGGGTGTCTGGTCCTGTGGTCACGTGCTGTGCACTGCACAACCAGACTGTACAAAAAGGCCTCGAGCTGTACGAAGGGGAGGACCTGGCACGCCAACTCTTCCTCGAAGGAACGTGCAGGGGAGGAGGAAGACAAAAGGGGCTGCCCAGAGGAGCTGCCTCACCAGGCATTGGGCGAAGTTGCCCAGGTTGTCCAGAGTTCATGGCAATTGGCAAACTGGCATGGCCTTGAGAGCCAGATTAATCACTTCATTGGCTCTCAGTCCTAAAACAAGTGACTTTGTAACTCCAGATAAAAACTTTCCAGTAGGCACAAACATTTGACTAATCCCACTGCAAGTGGTGTCTCCATCCAAAATTGTCCCACACTGTGGAACATGGAACGACTGTTATATGTTTTATATCTGGGAGCTATGCCGAGTTTCCACTGTTTTCTCGTTACATTCACAGTGTTTCAAAATGTTTGCCAGACATCGGAAACGAGGGGCTAAAGTCTCCGATTTTGAGGCTATGTCCGGAGGATCTGTGGCGTTTAACGTGGGGGAAATCGGCGGCGCCCCAGCACCGATCCTCCAACTGGTGAGGGGCGAGCAGCCGCGCCACGTAAAACGCCCAGCCTCCACAAAATAAATGGCCGAAAATTGCCGGTTCCTTGGCCGCACATGCGCACGGCGACGACATGCAGCGATCGCACCGTACAACATGGAGCAGGACATGCACGGATCCGACCCGACAGATAGGGCCCCCCTTGGACACCCACTCTCCACCCCCTGGCCACCCCCTCCAGTCTCCCCCAGCCCTCACGGAAGCCACACCAGCCAGCAGCACGGCTCCCGCCCAACTGTGCCAGCGCTGGGCACAGTCCGCAACCACCGCGCCAGGTTCCCGCACGGCTGGGATCACACCTCTCCCCCACGCCATCGTGAACGCGGCCCACTGGGGGTGGATTATGAAATCGGCACTGGGAAACAGAGAATCTCGCCCTAGATCTCTCAGCTCATATTTGGAGAGCCCCGGTGCTGCCCCTGGATGCCAGCTCATGGCATTGCCAACCCGTTGGGCTGTGCCATCTCCTCACTGAATAGCAAGATCCACCCTGGCTGTGGTTCACCTTTGCAAAGAGTTCTCGTTTACCAGCTCCCACTTCCAGGACACTCAGTGTTGCTAATTGGGCAATCCCCCGACCCCCGACCCCTGACCCCCGACCCACAGGCCAATTGGAACCTTTGCATTTGAAAATAGCATTGCATCACTGGCCCAGGTGTGATATGGGATCGCCAGCTAAAAATGAATAAAATCCAGATTCCACAGGAGGGCAGCACGGTAGCATAGTGGTTAGCACAAATGCTTCACAGCTCCAGGGTCCCAGGTTCGAATCCCAGCTTGGGTCACTGTCTGTGTGGAGTCTGCACATTCTCCCCGTGTCTGCGTGGGTTTCCTCCGGGTGCTCCGGTTTCCTCCCACAGTCCAAAGATGTGCAGGTTAGGTGGATTGGCCATGATAAATTGCCCTTAGTGTTAGGTGGGGTTACTGGGTTATGGGGATAGGGTGGAGGTATGGGCTTGGGTAGGGTGCTCTTTCCAAGAGCCGGTGCAGACTCGATGGGCCGAATGGCCTCCTTCTGCACTGTAAATTCTATGAAAAACCCCTGAAGTTAGAATGTTGCAGGTTTGGATCTAGATTTCATTTATTGTCACGTGCACCGAGGTACAGTGCAAAGTATTGTTCTGTGTACAGTCCAGACAGATTGTGACAAAAACATAGGACATACAGGAAATACGCAATGTTAGGGGCAGCAGGGTAGCATGGTGGTTAGCATAAATGCTTCACAGCTCCAGGGTCCCAGGTTCGATTCCCGGCTGGGTCACTGTCTGTGTGGAGTCTGCACGTCCTCCCCCTGTGTGCGTGGGTTTCCTCCGGGTGCTCCGGTTTCCTCCCACAGTCCAAAGATGTGCGGGTTAGGTGGATTGGCCAGGCTAAATTGCCCGTAGTGTCCTAATAAAAGTAAGGTTAAGGGGGGGGTTGTTGGGTTACGGGTATAGGGTGGATACGTGGGTTTGAGTAGGGTGATCATGGCTCGGCACAACATTGAGGGCTGAAGGGCCTGTTCTGTGCTGTACTGTTCTATGTTCTATGTTCTAAATACATAGACACAGGCATCGGGAGAACCATACAGGAGTGTAGTACCACTCAGTAGAAAAGATGCGTGAAGAGATCAGTTCAATCCATAAGAGAGTCATTTAGGAGTCTGGTAACAGCGGGGAAGAAGCTGTTTTTGAGTCTATTCGTGCGTGTTCTCAGACTTTTGTATCTCCTGCCCGATGGAAGAAGTTGGAAGAGTGAGTAAGCCAGGTGGGAGGGATCCTTGATTATGCTGCCCGCTTTCCCCAGGCAGCGTGAGGTGTAGACGGAGTCAGTGGATGGGAGACAGGTTCGTGTGATGGACTGGGCGGTGTTCACGACTCTCTGAAGTTTCTTGCGGTCCTGGGCCGAGCAGTTCCCATACCCAGGCTGTGATGCAGCCCGATAGGATGCTTTCTATGGTGCATCTGTAAAGGTTGGTAAGAGTTAATGTGGACATGCTGAATTTCCTTAGTTTCCTGAGGAAGTAAAGGTGCTGTTGTGCTTTCTTGGTCAATCATCTCTGCCAACCATCTACGTCTGCATTGTAAATTCTGTAAATTCTATGATCTCCACCTTGGCACTATTGATGCAGATTCAAACTCCACGCCAGTGATTCGAACACATGGATCCAGTGACTGTCTTATGTACTTTTCCAGGACCCATCTATCCTCTCAGGCGGATGTAAGAGATGGCACTGCTTTGCAGAAGCAAAGGGCAGTCATCCCTGGAATTCTGATCAATATTTATCCCTCAGCCGATAAACAAGGATTATTTGGTCATTACCACTTCGCCATTGGTGGGATCCTGCTGTGCGTTAATTGGCTGCCACGGTTCCTACTTTACAACCGTGGCGATCATTTCATAGAACATAGAACATAGAACATAGAACGATACAGCGCAGTACAGGCCCTTCGGCCCTCGATGTTGCACCGACATGGAAAAAAAATCTAAAGGCCATCTAACCTACACTATGCCCTTATCATCCATATGCTTATCCAATAAATTTTTAAATGCCCTCAATGTTGGCGAGTTCACTACTGTTGCAGGTAGGGCATTCCACGGCCTCACCACTCTTTGCGTAAAAAACCCACCTCTGACCTCTGTCCTATATCTATTACCCCTCAATTTAAGGCTATGTCCCCTCGTGCTAGCCACCTCCATCCGCGGGAGAAGGCTCTCGCTGTCCATCCTATCTAACCCTCTGATCATTTTGTATGCCTCTATTAAGTCACCTCTTAACCTTCTTCTCTCTAACGAAAACAACCTCAAGTCCATCAGCCTTTCCTCATAAGATTTTCCCTCCATACCAGGCAACATCCTGGTAAATCTCCTCTGCACCCGTTCCAAAGCTTCCACGTCCTTCCTATAATGAGGCGACCAGAACTGTACGCAATACTCCAAATGCGGCCGTACTAGAGTTTTGTACAACTGCAACATGACCTCATGGCTCCGGAACTCAATCCCTCTACCAATAAAAGCCAACACACCATAGGCCTTCTTCACAACCCTATCAACCTGGGTGGCAACTTTCAGGGATCTATGTACATGGACACCGAGATCCCTCTGCTCATCCACACTGCCAAGAATTTTACCATTAGCCAAATATTCCACATTTCTGTTATTCTTTCCAAAGTGAATCACCTCACACTTCTCCACATTAAACTCCATTTGCCACCTCTCAGCCCAGCTCTGCAGCTTATCTATGTCCCTCTGTAACCTGCAACATCCTTCCGCACTGTCTACAACTCCACCGACTTTAGTGTCGTCTGCAAATTTACTCACCCATCCTTCTGCGCCCTCCTCTAGGTCATTTATAAAATGACAAACAGCAACGGCCCCAGAACAGATCCTTGTGGTACGCCACTCGTAACTGAACTCCATTCTGAACATTTCCCATCAACTACCACTCTCTGTCTTCTTTCAACTAGCCAATTTCTGATCCACATCTCTAAATCACCCTCAATCCCCAGCCTTCGTATTTTTTGCAATAGCCGACCGTGGGGAACCTTATCAAACGCTTTACTGAAATCCATATACACCACATCAACTGCTCTACCCTCGTCTACCTGTTCAGTCACCTTCTCAAAGAACTCGATAAGGTTTGTGAGGCATGACCTACCCTTCACAAAACCATGCTGACTGTCCCTAATCATATTATTCCTATCTAGATGATTATAAATCGTATCTTTTATAATCTTCTCCAAGACTTTACCCACCACAGACGTTAGGCTCACCGGCCTATAGTTACCGGGGTTATCTCTACTCCCCTTCTTGAACAAAGGGACCACATTTGCTATCCTCCAGTCCTCTGGCACTATTCCTGTAGCCAATGATGACCTAAAAATCAAAGCCAAAGGCTCAGCAATCTCTTCCCTGGCTTCCCAGAGAATCCTAGGATAAATCCCATCCGGCCCCGGGGACTTATCTATTTTCACCTTGTCCAGAATTGCCAACACTTCTTCCCTACGCACCTCAATGCCATCTATTCTAATAGCCTGGGTCTCAGCATTCTCCTCCACAATATTATCTTTTTCTTGAGTGAATACTGACGAAAAGTATTCATTTAGTATCTCGCTTATCTCCTCAGCCTCCACACACAACTTCCCACCACTGTCCTTGACTGGCCCTACTCTTACCCTAGTCATTCTTTTATTCCTGACATACCTATAGAAAGCTTTTGGGTTTTCCTTGATCCTACCTGCCAAAGACTTCTCATGTCCCCTCCTTGCTCGTCTCAGCTCTCTCTTTAGATCCTTCCTCGCTTCCTTATAACTATCAAGCGCCCCAACTGAAACTTCATGCCTCATCTTCACATAGGCCTCCTTCTTCCTCTTAACAAGAGATTCCACTTCTTTGGTAAACCACGGTTCCCTCTCTCGACCCCTTCCTCCCTGCCTGACTGGTACGTACTTATCAAGAACATGCAATAGCTGTTCCTTGAACAAGCTCCACATATCCAGTGTGCCCAACCCTTGCAGCCTACTTCTCCAACCAACACATCCTAAGTCATGTCTAATGGCATCATAATTGCCCTTCCCCCAGCTATAACTCTTGCCCTGCGGGGTATACTTATCCCTTTCCATCACTAACGTAAAGGTCACCGAATTGTGGTCACTGTTTCCAAAGTGCTCACCTACCTCCAGATCTAACACCTGGTCTGGTTCATTACCCAAAACCAAATCCAATGTGGCCTCGCCTCTTGTTGGCCTGTCAACATATTGTGTCAGGAAACCCTCCTGCACACATTGTACAAAGAATGACCCATCTAATGTACTCGAACTATATCTTTTCCAGTCAATATTTGGAAAGTTAAAGTCTCCCATAACAACTACCCTGTTACTTTCGCTCTTTTCCAGAATCATCTTCGCCATCCTTTCCTCTACATCCCTAGAACTATTAGGTGGCCTATAGAAAACTCCCAACAGGGTGACCTCTCTTTTCCTGTTTCTAACCTCAGCCCATACTACCTCGGAAGAAGAGTCCCCATCTAGCATCCTTTCCGCCACCGTAATACTGTCCTTGACTAGCAGCGCCACACCTCCCCCTCTTTTGCCCCCTTCTCTGAGCTTACTAAAACACCTAAACCCCGGAACCTGCAACAACCATTCCTGTCCCTGCTCTATCCATGTCTCTGAAATGGCCACAACATCGAAGTCCCAGGTACCAATCCATGCTGCCAGTTCCCCAACCTTATTTCGTATACTCCTGGCATTGAAGTAGACACACTTCAAACCACCTACCTGAACACTGGCACCCTCCTGCGAAGTCAAATCTGTGCTCCTGACCTCTATACTCTCAATCTCCCGTACCCCAAAACTACAATCCAGGTTCCCATGCCCCTGCTGAATTAGTTTAAACCCCCCCAAAGAGCACTAACAAATCTCCCCCCCAGGATATTGGTGCCCCTCAGGTTCAGATGTAGACCATCCTGTCTATAGAGGTCCCACCTTCCCCAGAAAGAGCCCCAGTTATCCAGAAATCTGAATCCCTCCCGCCTGCACCATCCCTGTAGCCACGTGTTTAATTGCTCTCTCTCCCTATTCCTCATCTCACTATCACGTGGCACGGGCAACAACCCAGAGATAACAACTCTGTTTGTTCTCGCTCTGAGCTTCCATCCTAGCTCCCTAAAGGCCTGCCTGACATCCTTGTCCCCTTTCCTACCTATGTCGTTAGTGCCAATGTGGACTACGACTTGGGGCTGCTCCCCCTCCCCCTTAAGGACCCGGAAAACACGATCCGAGACATCACGTACCCTTGCACCTGGGAGGCAACATACCAAACGTGAGTCTCTCTCGCTCCCACAAAATCTCCTATCTGTGCCCCTGACTATTGAGTCCCCAATTACTAATGTTCTACTCCTTTCCCCCCTTCCCTTCTGAGCAACAGGGACAGACTCCGTGCCAGAGGCCCGTACCCCATGGCTTACCCCTGGTAAGTCGTCCCCCCCACAAGTATCCAAAACGGTATACTTGTTACTCAGGGGAACGACCGCAGGGGGTCCCTGCACTGACTGCTTCTTCCCATTCCCTCTTACAGTTACCCACCTATCTCCAGTCTTTGGTGTAACTACTTCCCTGAAGCTCCTATCTATGACCCCCTCTGCCTCCCGAATGATCCGAAGTTCATCCAGCTCAAGCTCCAGGTCCCTAACACGGTTTTTGAGGAGCTGGAGTTGGGTGCACTTCCCACAGATGAAATCAGCAGGGACACTGACGGCGTCCCTCACCTCAAACATTCTGCAGGAGGAGCATTGTACTGCCTTCCCTGACATCACCTCTAGATTAAAAAAAAAACAAGAAAAAGAAAAAGAAAAAGAAAGAAGAGCTTACCTGATATTACCTCAAACCCTGCTCCCGCTGAAAGGTAAGCAAATTTAAAGGCACTCACTCACCTTCACGACAGGCCCCTGCTCCCGTTTCCCAACCACCGTGGGGTGGGGGGGTTGGTTAGAGGAGGAGGTAGGGTGGGAAACACTCACGAAGTGTTTCGGGTTTAACTGTCACTTGCCAACAGCCTCTCCACAAACCACCTTCAACTTAGGCTGACCGCACTGCACGTCTGCAAATTCCCCCAGAACAGCTGATCAGTAGCTCTGCTCTGCTGCCCTCTGCTGGATGATTGCCTTCACTCAAACTCCTCGGGTCTACTTCGCAGATTCACCTTCAACTTAGGCTGACCGCACTGCACGTATGCAAATTCCCCCAGAACAGCTGATCAGTAGCTCTGCTCTGCTGCCCTCTGCTGGATGATTGCCTTCACTCAAACTCCTCGGGTCTACTTCGCAGATTCACCTTCAACTTAGGCTGACCGCACTGCACGTATGCAAATTCCCCCAGAACAGCTGATCAGTAGCTCTGCTCTGCTGCCCTCTGCTGGATGATTGCCTTCACTCAAACTCCTCGGGTCTACTTCGCAGATTCACCTTCAACTTAGGCTGACCGCACTGCACGTATGCAAATTCCCCCAGAACAGCTGATCAGTAGCTCTGCTCTGCTGCCCTCAAAAAGTTCTTTATTGGGGCTATAGAAATGTGAACCTTTCTTCCCAGCCTGAAGGTCATTAGGAGAACATCTGAGGATGTCCGCACCACAGTATCGTTTTTTTTTTAAATGACAAATCAACGAACAACAGGATGTGTTTTGAATAGATATAGAATTCTCCACCCACGTTTCCAATCCTGTTCGATTTACTCAATCCTCAGAAAGCATCAACACCACAGCTCGCATTAAGCACGAGTTTCATCAAGTGAATCATTGCGTGTGGCTTGAAAGGAGCAATTAGCAAAAAAGGTTGACACTCAGACACGCGTAAGGAGGTCTTAGGTCAGATGACCAAAAGAGCGTGGTCAAAGAGTTTGAAGGAGTGTCTGAGGAAAGCGAGGTTTAGAGGAGCAAGGAGTGAATTCCAGAGCTGGGAGCCCAGGCAGCTGGAGACATGGTTGGTAATCGCGGAGCAATGGAAATCGGGGGTTGATGCGACCATGAATTCACACGAGACGAAGAGTAGAAGTGAACAGTGGTTTTAATCAGCTAGATCTGTGCAGGCCTGCGACTGCTCTGCACTGAGTGCCGCCTACAGGGTGACAGGTTTATATATCACCCCTGAGGGGGCGGGGCCACAGGCGGAGCTCACAAGGGCATCAACCTAATACAACACAGTGCAGTGGTGAATTGCAATAGCATACGTTCACCACAGGGGTGTGGAAGAGGCCAGAATTAGAGGAGTGCAGATCTCTGAGCGTTGTGAGGCTGGGGAGATGGGGAAGCAAGGAGAGGAGGAGGGAGGGAGGGAGAGAGGGAGGAATGGAGGGAGAGGTGAGGTCAAGGAGAGATTTGACCAGCTGGAGGCAGATTTTTTTCTTTCCACGGTTTCTGGGGAATCGTGTCCCCGAGTTGGGAGGAACTTTCATTCTTTCTGACACTGGCCACGTCCCGTGAATGGTCAGGCGCGGGGGAGAGAGCGGAGGACAGGGAGCTGGGCCTGCTAGCAAGGAGTCAGAGATCCGGACAGCAGCCAGTATCTGGACTACAGAACAGCCACTTCTCCAGAAGAAAACAGGGCAGCTGGAGGTCAGGCGAGGCCTGCAAAACAGGCTGATCCCCACAGGGTCAGAGGTCAGAAATTCAGAACATTTAAGAATAGATGACCTTTCCCAGCGGTGGGATTGGAGCTCGGAGTGAGAAAGAATGTAAAGGAAATCCACTTCAGTATCCTCGCCACATCGCCCAGTACATCACAGCCAAAAGGGTGCAGTCACCGGCTGCCACATTCTGCACAGAAAGATCCCACCGGCAGGAATATGCCAATGACCAGACCATCTGTGATAGTGATGCTGCTTGAGAGATATGTATTGGCACCGTGGGGGGACCGGGGGGGCATTTTGCTTTATTAAAATTTCTTTATGAATCCTGATCAAACACTCCCAGGACAGATACAGCACAAGGTTAGATACAGAGTAAAGCTCCCTCTACACTGTCCCATCAAACACACCCAGGGCAGGTACAGCACGGGTTAGATACAGAGTAAAGCTTCCTCAACACTGTCCCCATCGAACACTCCCAGGACAGATACAGCACAAGGTTAGATACAGAGTAAAGCTCCCTCTACACCAGGGGTGGGCAAACTACGGCCCGCGGGCCGCATGCGGCCCGCCAAAGGTATTTCTGCGGCCCACCAAGTCATTTAAAAAAACAAAAAAAATATTTTTTTTTTTTTTTTTTTAATTTTTTTTTTTTATTTTTTTTTTTTAAAGGTTAATGGGTGGGGGGGCTGTTGGGTTACTTACTGGCATAGGGTGGATACGTTGACTTGAGTAGGGTGATCATTGCTTGGCACAACATCGAGGGCCGAAGGGCCTGTTCTGTGCTGTACTGTTCTATGTTCTATATGAGGCGCCCAGAATCATAACCGGGTGAAGTAATTATTTTACTTAATATACTATGCGGCCCTTTGTGAATTGTGAATTTCTGAATGCGGCCCTTGCACGGAAAAGTTTGCCCACCCCTGCTCTACACTGTCCCATCAAACACACCCAGGGCAGGTACAGCACGGGGTTAGATACAGAGTAAAGCTTCCTCAACACTGTCCCCATCAAACACTCCCAGGACAGGTACAGTAGGGGTTTGGATACAGAGTAAAGCTCCCTCTACACTGTCCCCATCAAACACTCCCAGGACAGGTACAGAACAGGGTTAGATACAGAGTAAAGCTCCCTCTGCACTGTCTCCATCAAACACTCCCAGGACAGGTACAGCACGGGTTCGATACAGAGGAAAGTTCCCTCTACACTCTCCCCATCAAACACTCCCAGCACAGGTACAGCACAGGGTTAGATACAGAGTAAAGCTCCCTCTACACTGTCCCCATCAAACACTCCCAGGACAGGTACAGCACGGGGTTAGATACAGAGTAAAGCTCCCTCTACACTGTCCCCATCAAACACTCCCAGGACAGATACAGCACGGGGGTTAGATACAGAGTAAAGCTCCCTCTGCACTGTCCCCATCAAACACTCCCAGGACAGGTACAGCACGGGGTTAGATACAGAGTAAAGCTCCCTCCACATTGTCCACATCAAACACTCCCAGGACAGGTACAGCACGGGGTTAGATACAGAGTAAAGCTCCCTCTACACTGTCCCTATCAAACACTCCAAGGACAGGTACAGCACGGGGTTAGATACAGAGTAAATCTCCCTCTACACTGTCCCCATCAAACACTCCCAGGACAGGTACAGCACGGGGTGAGATACAGAGTAAAGCTCCCTCTACACTGTCCCCATCAAACACTCGCAGGACAGGTACAGCACGGGGTTAGATACAGAGTAAAGCTCCCTCTGCACTGTCCCCATCAAACACTCCCAGGACAGGTACAGCACGGGGTTAGATACAGAGTAAAGCTCCCTCTACACTGTCCCCATCAAACACTCCCAGGACAGGTACAGCACGGGGTTAGATACAGAGTAAAGCTCCCTCTACACTGTCCCCATCAAACACTCCCAGGACAGGTACAGCACGGAGTTAGATACAGAGTAAAGCTCCCTCTACACTGCCCCCATCAAACACTCCCAGGACAGGTACAGCACGGAGTTAGATACAGAGTAAAGCTCCCTCTACACTGCCCCCATCAAACACTCCCAGGACAGGTACAGCACAGGGTTAGATACAGAGTAAAGCTCCCTATACACTGTCCCCATCAAACACTCCCAGGACAGGTACAGCACGGAGTTAGATATAGAGTAAAGCTCCCTCTACACTGTCCCCATCAAACACTCCCAGGACAGGTACAGCTCAGGGTTAGATGCAGAGTAAAGCTCCCTCTACACTGTCCCCATCAAACACTCCCAGGGCAGGTACAGCACGTAGTTAGATATAGAGTAAAGCTCCCTCTACACTGTCCCCATCAAACACTCCCAGGACAGGTACAGCACGGAGTTAGATACAGAGTAAAGCTCCCTCTACACTGTCCCCATCAAACACTCCCAGGACAGGTACAGCACGGAGTTAGATACAGAGTAAAGCTCCCTCTACACTGTCCCCATCAAACACTCCCAGGGCAGGTACAGCACGTAGTTAGATATAGAGTAAAGCTCCCTCTACACTGTCCCCATCAAACACTCCCAGGACAGGTACAGCACGGAGTTAGATACAGAGTAAAGCTCCCTCTACACTGTCCCCATCAAACACTCCCAGGACAGGTACAGCACGGAGTTAGATACAGAGTAAAGCTCCCTCTACACTGTCCCCATCAAACACTCCCAGGACAGGTACAGCACGGGGTTAGATACAGAGTAAAGCTCCCTCTACACTGTCCCCATCAAACACTCCCAGGACAGGTACAGCCCGGTTTGAAAGACTCTGATAAGGGGCCATTGGCTGCTCAGTCAGAGGAAATGTGTGTTGGGAGGGGGCCTCTAATTGAATCGGAATTCCTGGCGGAGAGAAGCTGGTCTCTCCCTCGGGAACTCCCTCAGCCTCTCCTTCCATTCAGCATGGATATTTCACGGGAAATGAAATCTCCGTGCATTCTGAGAGGCGGATCAGGAACCCATTGTTCCTCAGCACGCAAACCGCTGTCAGAAACCTAAAAACAGCACAGTCCTGTGGAGGGGATATTCAGGGTCATGGCTGTAAGATTAGGGTGGGGCCTGCTGGCCAGGGTGCTCACAATGAATCAGATCTGCTTTCAGTGCTACAGAGAGAGGACATGGAGAGAGCGAGTCAGACATGGGAGAGAGGAGAGGGGTAGAGTGGCAGGCAGAAAGAGAGGCTGAAGAGAAAGAGACAGGGGCAGAGAGAGAAAGGGAAGGGACAACAGGGGACAGATGGAGGGAGAAGGGAAAATAGAGAGGGGTGACACACACAGAGAGAAAGAGGACACTGAAAGAGAGGGGGAGAGAGAGAAAGAGTGTGAAAAGAGAGAGGAGAGACACAGAGGGGGGCACTGAGACAGAAAGAGAAACAAAACGAGAGAGCAAATTAGGAGAGAAAGAGGGAGAAAGAAAGAAAGAAAGAAAGAAAGAAAGAAAGAAAGAAAGAAAGAAAAGAAAGAAAGAAAGAAAGAAAGAAAGAGAAAGAAATGAAGAGGGTGGTGGAGGGGGGACGCTGAGAGAAAGTGAGAGAAACACTGAGAGAGAAAGAGAGGGAACACAAGGAGTGAGAATTAGGAGAGAGAGAGAGGGAGAAAGAGAGAGAGGATATCAACCAAACTACTCACAGTCATTGACGATCGGAGCTCGCAGTGACCTGTGACAAAAGGCTATTTGGTCCATCGTACTGGACTGGCCTTAAGAAAGTGACCTAATTCATCGCACCATCTGACATTTTCCC
This sequence comes from Scyliorhinus canicula, assembly GCF_902713615.1. Classification (NCBI taxonomy): domain Eukaryota; kingdom Metazoa; phylum Chordata; class Chondrichthyes; order Carcharhiniformes; family Scyliorhinidae; genus Scyliorhinus; species Scyliorhinus canicula. The sequence continues at coordinate 9,982,238 of NC_052148.1, read as the reverse complement.
CCATGGCCTTGGAAATTTCACCCTTCAACAATTTCTTTAATTCCAATCTGAAATTCCTCCTGAATGGACCTCCACCGTGCATCCAGGCAGCACGATCTCCAGAATGCACTCTTTAAAATCAATTCTGACAGTGCAGCGCTTCCTCAATACTGACCCTCTGATAGTGCAGCACTCCCTCAGTACTGACCCTCTGACAGTGCAGCACTCCCTCAGTACTGACCCTCTGACAGTGCGGCACTCCCTCAGTACTGACCCTCTGACAGTGCAGCACTCCCTCAGTACTGACCCTCTGACAGTGCAGCACTCCCTCAGTACTGACCCTCTGACAGTGCAGCACTCCCTCAGTACTGACCCTCTGACAGTGCGGCACTCCCTCAGTACTGACCCTCTGACAGTGCAGCACTCCCTCAGTACTGACCCTCTGACAGTGCAGCACTCCCTCAGTACTGACCCTCTGACAGTGCCGTACTCCCTCAGTACTGACCCTCTGACAGTGCAGCACTCCCTCAGTACTGACCCTCTGACAGTGCAGCACTCCCTCAGTACTGACCCTCTGATAGTTCAGCACTCCCTCAGTACTGACTCTCTGACAATGCAGCGCTCCCTCAGTACTGACTCTCTGACAATGCAGCGCTCCCTCAGTACCGACCCTCTGACAGTGCGGCGCTCTCTCAGTACTGACCCTCTGACAGTGCTGCACTCCCTCAGTACTGACCCTCTGACAGTGCAGCACTCCCTCAGTACTGACTCTCTGACAGTGTGGCACTCGCTCAGTACTGACCCTCTGACAGTGCAGCACTCCCTCAGTACTGACCCTCTGAAAGTGAAGCACTCCCTCAGTACTGACCCTCTGACAGTGCGGCACTCCCTCAGTACTGACCCTCTGACAGTGCGGCACTCCCTCAGAACTGACCCTCTGACAGTGCAGCACTCCCTCAGTACTGACTCTCTGACAGTGCAGCACTCCCTCAGAACTGACCCTCTGACAGTGCAGCACTCCCTCAGTACTGACTCTCTGACAGTGCAGCACTCCCTCAGTACTGACCCTCTGACAGTGCAGCACTCCCTCGGTACTGACTCTCTGACAGTGCAGCACTCCCTCAGTACTGACCCTCTGACAGTGCAGCACCTCCTCAGTACTGACCCTCTGACAGTGCAGCACTCCCTCAGTACTGACGCTCTGACAGTGCGGCACTCCCTGAGTACTGACCCTCTGACAGTGCAGCACTCCCTCAGTACTGACCCTCTGACAGTGCAGCACTCCCTCAGTACTGACCCTGTCACAGTGCAGCACTCCCTCAGTACTGACCCTCTGACAGTGCAGCACTCCCTCAGTACTGACCCTCTCACAGTGCAGCACTCCCTCAGTACTGCCCCTCTCACAGTGCAGCACTCCCTCAGTACTGACTCTCTGACAGTGCGGCACTTTCTCAGTACTGACCCTCTGACAGTGCGGCACTCCCTCAGTGCTGACCCTGTCACAGTGCAGCACTCCCTCAGTACTGACCCTGTCACAGTGCGGCGCTCCCTCAGTACTGACCCTCTGACAGTGCAGCACTCTCTCAGTACTGACCCTCTGACAGTGCAGCACTCCCTCAGTACTGACCCTCTGACAGTGCGGCACTCCCTCAGTGCTGACCCTCTGACAGTTCAGCACTCCCTCAGTACTGACCCTCTGACAGTGCAGCATTCCCTCAGTACTGACCCTCTGACAGTGCAGCACTCCCTCAGTACTGACCCTCTGACAGTGCGGCATTCCCTCAGCACGGACCCTCTGACAGTGCAGCACTCCCTCAGTACTGACCCTCTGACAGTGCAGCACTCCCTCAGTACTGACCCTCTGACAGTGCAGCACTCCCTCAGTACTGACCCTCTGACAGTGCAGCACTCCCTCAGTATTTTTCTTTTAATTTGTTGATAAGATATTGAATGGAATGGTTTGCTCCGCCATTTCAGAATCAACCACATTGCTGTGGATCTGGAGTCACACGTAGGCCTGACCGGGAAAGAATGGCAAATGTTCTTCCCTGAAGAACCGTTGTGAACCAGATGGGTTTTTCTGAAGATCAATGATGGCATCATTGTCAAATTCCACCATCTGTAATGGTGGGATTCAAATCCTGTCCCCCAATTCGTTACCCTGGGTATTTGACTGACTCACCCTCGGCAATACCTCGACAGCAACCCCCCCCCCCCCCACCTCCCCCCTCCCCTCCCACGTGCCCTCAGTCGAACTTTCAGTAATTATCCTCCCTCAGCCGATAGTGTTGGTGAGGGTACTGGGCCTGATGTGGCGAGGCGTGTTCGGAGGGAGGGCCTGAGAGATTAAATGAAAATGAAAAATGAAAAATGAAATGAAATGAAAATCGCTTATTGTCACGAGTAGGCTTCAATGAACTTACTGTGAAAAGCCCCTAGTCGCCACATTCCGGCGCCTGTCCGGGGAGGCTGGTACGGGAATCGAACCGTGCTGCTGGCCTGCTTTAAAAGCCAGCGATTTAGCCGAGTGAGCTAAACCAGACCCTGCCGGGATTGTGAAAGAAGGCAAGATAAGACGTGGCCAAGGAGGGGTGAAGGGTGATTCAGGACCTTCAATGTCCTCTTCCCTGATCAGCGGATTCCCCCGAGTTTATTTACAAACCTCGAACCCAACTCTGCTGCATATCGCTTTCCTCACCCCCCTCTGCTTAATGCGCCCTCCCCCTCACCTCCCCCTCCCCTACCCTCCCCCACTCTGCTTAATGCCCCTGCCCCGTCACCTCCTTCTCCCCCATCCCCCCTCTGCTTAATGCCCCCGCCTCCTCACCTCCCTCTCCCCCTCCCCTCCCCCACTCTGCTTAATGCCCCCGCTCCCTCACCTCCCCTCCCCTCCCCCAGCCCCCTCTGCTGAATGCCCCCTCCCCCTCACCTCCCTCTCCCCTCCCCCACTCTGCTTAATGCCCCTCCCCCTTACCTCCCCTCCCCCAGCCCCCTCTGCTTAATGCCCCCGCTCCCTCACCTCCCCTCCCCTCCCCCAGCCCCCTCTGCTTAATGCCCCCGCCCCCTCACCTCCCTCTCCCCTCCCCCACTCTGCTTAATGCCCCTCCCCCTCACCTCCCCTCCCCCAGCCCCCTCTGCTTAATGCCCCCGCTCCCTCACCTCCCCTCCCCTCCCCCAGCCCCCTCTGCTTAATGCCCCCGCCCCCTCCCCTCCCTTCCCCTACTCTGCTTAAAGCCCCCGCCCCTCACCTCCCTCTCCCCTCCCCTCCCCCACTCTGCTTAATGCCCCCGCCCCCTCACCTCCCCTCCCCTCCCCCAGCCCCCTCTGCTTAATGCCCCCGCCCCCTCACCTCCCCTCCCCTCCCCTCCCCCAGCCCCCTCTGCTTAATGCCCCCGCCCCCTCACCTCCCTCTCCCCTCCCCTCCCCCACTCTGCTTAATGCCCCCTCCCCCTCACCTCCCCTCCCCCAGCCCCCTCTGCTTAATGCCCCCGCCCCCTCACCTCCTTCTCCCCTCCCCCAGCCCCCCTCTGCTTAATGCCCCCGCCCCCTCACCTCCTTCTCCCCTCCCCCAGCCCCCCTCTGCTTAATGCCCCCGCCCCCTCACCTCCCCCTCCCCTCCCCCACTCTGCTGACCTCCCCCTCCCCTCCCCAGTATGCTGAACCCCCCCTCCCCCACTCTGCTGACCTCTCCATCCCCTGCCCCACTGCTGACCTCCCCCTCCCCTCAACACTCTGCTGACCTCTGCCCCTCCCCCACTTTGCTGACATCACCACTCCCGTCCCCCACTCTGCTGACCTCCCACTCCCCTCCCCTCCCCCACTCTGCTGACCTCCCCCTCCCGTCCCCCACTCTGCTGACCTCCCACTCCCCTCCCCTCCCCCACTCTGCTTAATGCCCCTCCCCCTCACCTCCCCTCCACCAGCCCCCTCTGCTTAATGCCCCCGCTCCCTCACCTCCCCTCCCCTCCCTCCCCCACTCTGCTTAATGCCCCCGCCCCCTCACCTCCCTCGCCCCCTCCCCTCCCCCATCCCCACTCTGCTTAATGCCCCCGCCCCCTCACCTCCCCTCCCCTCCCCCAGCCCCCTCTGCTTAATGCCCCCGCCCCCTCACCTCCCTTCCCCTACTCTGCTTAAAGCCCCCGCCCCTCACCTCCCTCTCCCCTCCCCTCCCCCACTCTGCTTAATGCCCCCGCCCCCTCACCTCCCCTCCCCTCCCCCAGCCCCCTCTGCTTAATGCCCCCGCCCCCTCACCTCCCTCTCCCCTCCCCTACTCTGTTTAATGCCCCTGCCCCCTCACCTCCCTCTCCCCTCCCCTCCCCCACTCTGCTTAATGCCCCCTCCCCCTCACCTCCCCTCCCCCAGCCCCCTCTGCTTAATGCCCCTGCCCCCTCACCTCCCTCTCCCCTCCCCTCCCCCACTCTGCTTAATGCCCCCTCCCCCTCACCTCCCCTCCCCCAGCCCCCTCTGCTTAATGCCCCCCCCCCCTCACCTCCTTCTCCCCTCCCCCAGCCCCCCTCTGCTTAATGCCCCCGCCCCCTCACCTCCTTCTCCCCTCCCCCAGCCCCCCTCTGCTTAATGCCCCCGCCCCCTCACCTCCCTCTCCCCTCCCCTCCCCCACTCTGCTTAATGCCCCCGCCCCCTCACCTCCCTCTCCCCTCCCCCAGCCCCACTCTGCTTAATGGCCCCGCCCCCTCACCTCCCTCTCCCCTCCCCCAGCCCCCCTCTGCTTAATGGCCCCGCCCCCTCACCTCCCTCGCCCCCTCCCCTCTCCCATCCCCACTCTGCTTAATGCCCCCTCCCCCTCACCTCCCCATCCCCTCCCCCAGCCCCACTCTGCTTAATGGCCCACCCCCTCACCTCCCTCGCCCCCTCCCCTCTCCCATCCCCACTCTGCTTAATGCCCCCGCCCCCTCACCTCCTTCTCCCCTCCCCCAGTCACCCTCCGCTTAATGCCCCCTCCCCCTCACCTCCCCCTCCCCTCCCCCAGCCCCCCTCTGCTTAATGCCCCCGCCCCTTCACCTCCTTCTCCCCTCCCCAGCCTCCCTCTGCTTAATGCCCCCGCCCCCTCACCTCCTTCTCCCTCCCCTCCCCTCCCCCAGCCCCCCTCTGCTTAATGACCCCCCTCACCTCCTTCTCCCCTCCCCATCCCCACTCTGCTTAATGCCCCCGCCCCCTCACCTCCCTCTCCCCCTCCCCTCCCCCATCCCCACTCTGCTTAATGCCCCCGCCCCCCTCACCTCCCTCGCCCCTTCCCCTCCCCCACTCTGCTTAATGCCCCCTCCCCCTCACCTCCCTCTCCCCACTCTGCTGACCTCCCCCTCCCCTCCCCCACTCTGCTGACCTCCCCCTCCCCTCCCCCAGTATGCTGAACCCCCCCTCCCCCACTCTGCTGACCTCTCCATCCCCTGCCCCACTGCTGACCTCCCCCTCCCCTCCCCTCACACTCTGCTGACCTCTGCCCCTCCCCCACTTTGCTGACATCCCCACTCCCGTCCCCCACTCTGCTGACCTCCCACTCCCCTCCCCTCCCCCACTCTGCTGACCTCCCCCTCCCGTCCCCCACTCTGCTGACCTCCCACTCCCCTCCCCTCCTCCACTCTGCTTAATGCCCCTCCCCCTCACCTCCCCTCCCCCAGCCCCCGCCCCCTCACCTCCCTTCCCCTACTCTGCTTAAAGCCCCCGCCCCTCACCTCCCTCTCCCCTCCCCTCCCCCACTCTGCTTAATGCCCCCTCCCCCTCACCTCCCTCTCCCCCTCCCCTCCCCCATCCCCACTCTGCTTAATGCCCCCGCCCCCTCACCTCCCTCGCCCCTTCCCCTCCCCCACTCTGCTTAATGCCCCCGCCCCCTCACCTCCCTCTCCCCACTCTGCTGACCTCCCCCTCCCCTCCCCCACTCTGCTGACCTCCCCCTCCCCTCCCCCAGTATGCTGAACCCCCCCTCCCCCACTCTGCTGACCTCTCCATCCCCTGCCCCACTGCTGACCTCCCCCTCCCCTCCCCTCAACACTCTGCTGACCTCTGCCCCTCCCCCACTTTGCTGACATACCCACTCCCGTCCCCCACTCTGCTGACCTCCCACTCCCCTCCCCTCCCCCACTCTGCTGACCTCCCCCTCCCGTCCCCCACTCTGCTGACCTCCCACTCCCCTCCCCTCCCCCACTCTGCTGACCTCCCCACTCCCCTCCCCTCCCACACTCTGCTGATCTGCCCCCCTCCCGTCCCCCACTCTGCTGACCTCCCCCTCCCCTCCCCCACTCTGCTGACCTCCCCCTCCCCTACCCCACTCTGCTGACCTCCCCCTCCCCTACCCCACTCTGCTGACCTCCCCCTCCCCTACCCCACTTTGCTGACCCCCTCCCCTCCCCCCCACTCTGCTGACCTCCCCCTCCCCTCCCCCCTCCCCCACTCTGCTGACCTCCCCCTCCCCTACCCCACTCTGCTGACCTCCGCGTCCCCTACCCCACTCTGCTGACCTCCCCCTCCCCCTCCCCCACTCTGCTGACCTCCCCCTCCCCTCCCCCCTCCCCCACTCTGCTGACCTCCCCCTCCCCTCCCCCACTCTGCTGACCTCCCCCTCCCACTCCCCCACTCTGCTGACCTCCCTCTCCCCTCCCCCCTCCCCCACTGCTGACCTCCCCCTCCCCCACTCTGCTGACCTCCCCCTCCCCTAACCCGTCCCCCACTCTGCTGACCTCCCCCTCCCCTACCCCACTCTGCTGACCCCCCACTCCCCCCTCCCCCACTCTGCTGACCTCCCCACTCCCCTCCCCTCCCCCCCCACTCTGCTGACCTCCCCACTCCCCTCCCCCACTCTGCTGACCTCCCACTCCCCTCCCCCACTCTGCTGATCTCCCCCTCCCCTCCCCCACTCTGCTGATCTCCCCCTCCCCTCCCACTCTGCTGACCTCCGCGTCCCCTACCCCACTCTGCTGACCTCCCCCTCCCCTCCCCCACTCTGCTGACCTCCCCCTCCCCTCCCCCACTCTGCTGACCTCCCCCTCCCCTCCCCCACTCTGCTGACCTCCCCCTCCCACTCCCCCACTCTGCTGACCTCCCTCTCCCCTCCCCCCTCCCCCACTGCTGACCTCCCCCTCCCCCACTCTGGGAGGAGATAGGGGAGTAGATAGGCAGTTCTGTGGTCGAATACGAGACTCCCGAATGGTATGTTGCCTCCCAGGTGCACGGGTCAGGGATGTCTCAGATCGGCTGCAGAACATTCTGAAGGGGGGAGGGTGAACAGCCAGTTGTCGTGGTGCATATAGGCACCAACGATATAGGTAAACAATGGGATGAGGTCCTACCAGCAGAATTTAGGGAGTTAGGAGCCAAGTTAAAAAGTCGGACCTCAGAGGTAGTAATCTCAGGATTGCTACCAGTGCCACGTGGTAGTCAGAGTAGAAATGACGAATAGGCAGGATGAAAGCACGGTTTGAGAGATGGTGCAGGAGGGAGGGATTCAGATTTTTGGGACATTGGGACCTGTTCTGGGGGAGGTGGGACTACTACAAATTGGTAGGTCTACACCTGGGCCGGACTGGAACCAATGTCCTTGGGGGTGCTTTTGCTAATGCTGTTGGGGAGGGTTTAAACGAACGTGTCAGGGGGATGGGAACCAAATGAGGAGGTTAGTGGACAGTAAGGAGGTAGTAACTAAAGCCTGTAAGGAACTAGATCATGAAGTCAGTGTGACTAAGGGGAAGAGTAGGCAGGGAGAAGATGATGAACGCAAAGGGTCTGGTGGTAAGAGGTGCATTTGTTTTAATGTGAGAAGTGTAGCAGGTAAGGCAGATGAACTTAGGGCTTGGATCAGTACCTGGGAATATGATGTTATTGGTATTACTGAGACTTGGTTGAGGGAAGAGCAAGACTGGCAACTAAATATCCCAGGGTATCAATGCTTCAGGAGGGATAGAGAGGGAGGTAGAAGGGGTGGAGGAGTTGAATTACTGGTCAGAGAGGATATCACAGCTGTGCTGAAGGAGGGCACTATGGAAGATTCGAGCAGTGAGGCGATATGGGCAGAGCTCAGGAATAGGAAGGGTGCGGTAACAATGTTGGGGCTGTACTACAGACCTCCCAACAGCGAGCGTGAGATAGAGGTACAAATATGTAAACAGATTATGGACAGATGTAGGAGCAACAGGGTGGAGGTGATAGGAGATTTTAATTTGCCCAACATTGACTGGGATACACTTAGTGTCAGAGGTCTAAATGGAGCAGAATTTGTAAGGAGCATTCAGGAGGGTTTTCTTGAGCAGTATGTAAGTAGTCCAACTCGGGAAGGGGCCATACTGGACCTGGTATTGGGGAATGAGCCCGGCCAGGTGGTTGAAGTTTCAGTCAGGGATTACTTTGGGAATAGTGATCTCAATTCCGTAAGTTTTAGAATACTCATGGACAAAGACGAGAGTGGTCCTAAAGGAAGAGTGCTAAATTGGGGGAAGACCAACTATACCAAAATTCGGCAGGAGCTGGGGAATGTGGATTGGGAGCAGCTGTTTGAAGTTAAATCCACATTTGATATGTGGGAGGCTTTTAAAGAGAGGTTGATTAGAGTGCAGGACAGACATGCCCCTGTGAAAATGAGTGTTAGAAATGCCAAGATTAGGGAACCATGGACGACAGGTGAAATTGTGAGACTAGCTAAGAGGAAAAAGGAAGCATACATAAGGTCTAGGCGACTGAAGACAGACGAAGCTTTGGAAGAATATCGGGAATGTAGGACCAATCTGAAACGAGGAATCAAGAGGGCTAAAAGGGGTCATGAAATATCTTTAGCAAACAGGGTTAAGGAAAATCCCAAAGCCTTTTATTCATATATAAGGAGCAAGAGGGTACCTAGAGAAAGGGTTGGCCCACTCAAGGACAAAGGAGGAAAGTTATGCGTGGAGTCAGAGAAAATGGGTGAGATTCTTAACGAGTACTTTGCATCGGTATTCACCGAGGAGAGGGACATGATGGATGTTGAGGTTAGGGATAGATGTTTGATTACTCTAGGTCAAGTCGGCATAAGGAGGGAGGATGTGTTGGGTATTCTAAAAGGCATTAAGGTAGACAAGTCCCCAGGTCCAGTTGGGATATATCCCAGGTTACTGAGGGAAGCGAGGGTTGAAATAGCTGGGGCCTTAACAGATACCTTTGCAGCATCCTTGAGCACGGGTGAGGTACCGGAGGACTGGAGAATTGCTAATGTTGTCCCCTTGTTTAAGAAGGGTAGCAGGGATATTCCAGGGAATTATAGACCGGTGAGCCTGACGTCAGTGGTAAGGAAGCTGCTGGAGAAGATACTGAGGGATAGGATCTATTCCCATTTGGGAAAGAATGGGCTTAGCAGTGATAGGCATCATGGTTTTGTGCAGGGAAGGTCATGTCTTACCAACTTAATAGAATTCTTTGAGTAAGTAACAAAGTTGATTGATGAGGGAAGGGCTGTAGATGTCATATACATGGATTTCAGCAAGGCATTTGATAAGGTTCCCCATGGTAGGCTGATGGAAAAAGTGAAGTCTCATGGAGTCCAGGGTGTACTAGCTAGATGGATAAAGAACTGGCTGGGCAACAGGAGACAGAAAGTAGTGGTGGAAGGGAGTTTCTCAAAATGGAGAACTGTGACCAGTGGTGTTCCACAGGGATCCATGCTGGGACCACTGTTGTTTGTGATATACATAAATGATCTGGAGGAAGGTATAGGTGGTCTGATTTGCAAGTTTGCAGATGACACTAAGATTGGTGGAGTAGAAGATAGTGAAGGAGACTGTCAGAGAATACAACAAAATATAGATAGATTGGAGAGTTGGGCAGAGAAATGGCAGATGGAGTTCAATCCGGGCAAATGCGAGATGATGCATTTTGGAAGATCAAATTCAAGAGCGAACGATACGGTAAATGAAAAAGCCCTGGTGAAAATTGATGTACAGCGAGATCTGGGAGTTCAGGTCCATTGTACCCGGAAGGTGGCTGTGCAGGTTGATAGAGTGGTCAAGAAGGCATACAGCATGCTTGCCTTCATCGGATGTGGTATTGAGTACAAGAGTCGGCAGGTCATGTTACAGTTGTATAGGACTTTGGTTCGGCCACATTTGGAATACTGCGTGCAGTTCTGGTCGCCACATCACCAAAAGGATGTGGATGCTTTGGAGAGGGTGCAGAGGAGGTTCACCAGGATGTTGCCTGGTATGGAGGGCGCTAGCTATGAAGAGAGTTTGAGTATTAGGATTATTTTCATTGGAAAGGTGGAGGTTGAGGAGGGACCTCATCGAGGTCGACAAAATCATGAGAGGTATGGACAGGGTGGATAGTAAGCAGCTTTTTCCCAGAGTGGGGGACTCAATTACTAGGGGTCACGAGTTCAAGGTGAGAGGAGAAAAGTTTCAGGGAGATGTGCGTGGAAAGCTCTTTACGCAGAGGGTGGTGGGTGCCTGGAACGCATTGCCGGCGGAGGTGGTAGGGCGGGCACGATAGCGTCATTTAAGAGGTATCTAGACAGATACATGAATGGGCGGGAACAGAGGGATACAGATCCTTAGAAAATAGGTGACAGTTTTAGATAGAGGATCTGGATCGGCGCAGGCTTGGAGGGCCGAAGGGCCTGTTCCTGTGCTGGGATAGGGAGATCTCTGGACCATAGGGCCAGCAGGATGGTCTTCCAAATGGTGCCATTCTCCCGCTCAACCTGACCGTTACCCCGGGGGTTATAACTGGTCATCCTGCTAGAGGCGATGCCCCTGCTCAGCAGGAATTGACGCAGTTCGTCACTCATTACAGAGGACCCCCAGTCGCTGTGGATGTACATGGGGTAACCGAACAGGGAGAAGATGGATAGGAGGGCCTTTATGACAGTTGTTGTGATCATGTCGGGACAGGGAATGGCGAAAGGGAATCGAGAGTATTCGTCGATTACACTCAAGAAATAAGTGTTACGGTTGTTGGAGGGGAGGGGGCCCTTGAAGTCGATACTGAGACGTTCAAAGGGGTGGGATGCCTTGATCAGATGCGCTTGCTCGGGGCGGTAGAAGTGCGGTTTGCACTCGGCGCAGACGTGGCAGTCCCTAGTGACGGTCCTGACTTCCTCGACGGAGTAGGGCAGGTTGCGGGTCTTAATAAAATTGTAGAAACGGGTTACCCCTGAATGGCAGAGGTCCGTGTGGAGGGAGCGGAGGCGGTCAATCTGCGCGCTGGCGCAGGTACCGCGGGATAGGGCATCGGGAGGCTCGTTGAGCTTCCCAGGACGATACAAGTTATCGTAGTTGTACGTGGACAACTTGATCCGCCACCATAAGATCTTGTCGTTCTTGATCTTGCCCCTCTGTGCTTTATCAAACATGAACAGGTTTACAATCTGGGGTGAGATTAGCAAACAAGGAAGGGGGGTCCACTTTGAGGGACGCGAGACTGCAAACAGAGGAGGAATAGGGCCGCCGAATTGAAAGGTCAAGCTCTGCAGGTTGCACTGGAAATCCATGCCCAAGAGTGCCGGAGCGCATAGACGGGGGAGAATGAGGAGTTTGAAATTTTTCAAAATCCTCCCCTGGACTGTGAGGTCCGCTATGCAGCACCCGGTGATCTGGATGGAATGCGAACCTGAGGCCAATTCAATTTTATGTTGAACTGGGTGGATGGGGAGCGCGCAGCGTCTTACCGTGTCGGGGTGGACGAAACTTTCCGTGCTCCCGGAGTCCAGCAGGCACCTTGTTTTGTGTCCGTTGAGCTGAACCGTTGTTGTAGTCTTGGCGAGCGTGCGTGGTCGCAACTGGTCGAGCTTGATGGAAGCCAGTCGTGGTGAGAGTTCCAGATCCTCCTCAGTGGCCGAGTATTCGCTTGTAGGGCCTTCCGAGTTGGCCCAAGATGGCGGCGCCCAGGATCCGCCCGTGGGAGCCTCGTGGCGTCTGCGGGCCGGTCGGGGCAGCCGGGAGCGGGGGTCGGGAGGGCCGTGGGGCCGTTGCGGGAGTCGGGAGGCGGGCCGGAGAGGTTGGTGCGCGGTGTGGGGCCCTGGGGGGGCCGGGGGGGGGGGGATCCGCGGTCGCTGCGCGGGACAGCAGCGACCAACTTGGTCTGCAGACCACCGCGTAGTGGCCTTTCTTCCCGCAGCTCTTACATAGAGCGGAGCGGGCCAGGCGGGGGTGCTTTGAGAGGCCACAGAAATAGCAACGGGGCCCCGCTAGTTTATCGGAGCGACCCGCGGCGCAGGCTTGGGGGGGTCGGAGCGACCCGCGGCGCAGGCTTTGGGGGGGGGGTCGGGGTCCACGGAGGATGGGGTGGCGCGTGCCATGAAGTCCAGGGGGTTGCTGCGCGGCCGGGGGCGTATGCGCGGGTGTTCAGGTCAGCAACCTCCAGGGAGGTTGCGAGGGTCCGTGCCTCAGCTAGGCTGAGGGTGTTCTTCTGTAGCAATCGTTGGCGGATAGAAGGAGACTGCATGCCAGCAACGTAAGGGTCTCTGATTAGAAGTTCCATGTGCTCCGTCGCAGAAACTTGGAGACATGCGCACGTTCTCCCTAGAGCTGCGAGGGCCTGGTAAAACTCGTCGAGGGACTCACCAGGGAACTGTTGTCTGGTTGTCAGGAGATGCCGTGCGTAAACTTCGTTGACCGGCCGGAGAAAGTGTTCTTTGAGAATCTCCATGGCCGCATCAAAATCGCCTTCGTCTTCGATCATTGTGTAGACCGAGGTGCCCACGCATGAGTGGAGGATGTGGAGTTTCTGCTCCTTGGTGGGCTTGCCGGCTGACGTCGTCAGGTAGCTGTTGAAAAATGCCTGCCAGTGTTTAAAGATTGCAGACGCATTTGCAGCATGCGGGCTAGTGCGGAGGCAGTCAGGCTTGATGCGAAGCTCCATTCCAAAATTCTAGATGATTAAATTGATGTACCATCAATTCGACTCAAGACACATCTAGGATCCGAACTGTGGCTTTAATCAGCGAGTTGTTAGCCCGGTGGTCGACTACAGAGAATGGCTGACCGCCGGGAACGCAGGGTACTTGTACCCCACCTCGGAGGCGGGGCCTACTTGCCTCTCGACCAATTGGAGAGCAGTCACATGACTAGTCCCAACCAATCGGACGAGAGGCACATGACCAGCCAGAGCCAATGGGAAGCCAGTGCTCTGCACCAATGGCACTGCTCATATCCATACCACCACACCCCCTCACCCTCCCCCTCCCCCTCCCTGCTGAACTCCCCCCACCCTCCCCCTTCCTGCTGTACTCCCCTCCCCCACTGCTGAATGCGCCCCTCCCCCTTCCTGCTGAACCCCTCCCTGCTGCCCTCCCCCTCCCCTCCCCCTCCCTGCTGAACACGCCATCCCCCTCCCCCTCCCCCACTCTGCTGCCCTCCCCCCTCCCACTCCCCCCCACTGCTGAACGCGCCCCTCCCCCTCCCTGCTGAACACCCCCTCACCCTCCCACTCCCTGCTGAACCCCTCCCCCTCCCTGCTGAACACCCCAACCCCCTCCCCCACTCTGCTGCCCTCCCCCCTCCCACTCCCTGCTGAACACCCCCTCCCCCTCCCCCACTCTGCTGCCCTCCCCCCTCCCACTCCCTGCTGAACACCCCCTCCCCCTCCCCCACTCTGCTGCCCTCCCCCCTCCCACTCCCTGCTGAACACCCCCTCCCCTCCCCCACTCTGCTGCCCTCCCCCCTCCCACCCCCTGCTGAACACCCCCTCCCCCTCCCCCACTCTGCTGTCCTTCCCCCTCCCACTCCCTGCTGAACCCTCCCCCACCCCCACTCTGCTGCCCTCGCCCTCCCCCTCCCTGCTGAACACCCCTCCTCCTCCCCCACTCTGCTGCCCTCCCCCCTCCCACTCCCTGCTGAACACCCCCTCCCCCACTCTGCTGCCCTCCCCCCTCCCACTCCCTGCTGAACACCCCCTCCCCCACTCTGCTGCCCTCCCCCCTCCCCCTCCCTGCTGAACGCCCCCCTTCCCCTCACTGCTGAACCCCCTCCCCCTCACTGCTGCCCTCCCCCTCCCCCTCCCTGCTGAACCCCCTCCCCCTCACTGCTGCCCTCCCCCTCCCCCTCACTGCTGAACCCCCTCCCCCTCACTGCTGCCCTCCCCCCTCCCCCTCCCTGCTGCCCTCCCCCCTCCCCCTCCCTGCTGCCCTCCCCCCTCCCCCCTCCCCCTCCCTGCTGAACCCCCTCCCCTCACTGCTGCCCTCCCCCCTCCTCCTCCCTGCTGAACGCCCCCCTCCCCCTCCCTGCTGAACCCCCTCCCCCTCCCCTCACTGCTGCCCTCCCCCTCCCCCTCCCCCTCCCTGCTGAACCCCCTCCCCCTCCCCTCACTGCTGCCCTCCCCCTTCCCCCTCCCTGCTGCCCTCCCCCCTCCCCCCCCTCCCCCTCCCCCCCCCCCTCCCCCCCCCTCCCCCCCCTCCCCCCCCCCCCCCTCCCCCCCCTCCCCCTCCCTCCCCCTCCCTCCCCCTCCCCCCGGCCTCTGAGTGCTGGCAGGGCGACGCTCTCATTCTGCGGTGAGGGGGGTTTAATGATTTCCAGATGGTGGAGATTGAATTTCTCCAATAGTCGTTTGGCACCAATCCAAGGAGTGAAAGGGAAAACAAACCTGGCAGGACAGCCCTCTCCCACGGAGAACGTTAACCCTTTCCTTCTCAACATTGAGGGGCTGCAGGGTGGGGGGGGGGGGGGGGCACAATGCCCTTTCCCCAGCCTCCCTCGGAGCCAACCCGGCCCAGGTCATTCACTCCATTAACCCCCATCAAGGTCACTGGCGGCTGCCCTGGTTTAACCTGTGTTTGAGGTGCAGTTAAATCATTGACCTGGGGCTGGATTCTCCAAAACTGGGTCTATGTCCCCACGACAGCGTAAACCGCCGGCGTTCCACTCCAGACGTTCCTTATACAGCAATTCACCTACCTGCGGGGGGGGGGGGAGGCTAACAAGGACCCACGCAGCTTCACGCAGCTTTGGAAGCGGATACGTTCGCCCACACTTCAGGTTCCGAGTCCGCGCATGCAGACGGCGGCGGCCTTCAGCGGCAGAGCCAAACGTGAAGGCGGACTCAGCCGGCGGAACTGGACCAGCAAACAAGGTCCCACCGATCTGCCCCGCGCTGCTCCATATGAAATGAAATGAAAATCGCTTATTGTCACAAGTAGGTGTCAAATGAAGTTACTGTGAAAAGCCCCTAGTCGCCACATTCCAGCGTCTGTTCGGGGAGGCTGGTACGGGAATTGAACCGTGCTGCTGGCCTGCCTTTCAAAGCCAGCGATTTAGCCCTGTGCTAAACCAGCCCCTGCTAAACCAACCAGCATATGAACCCACCCCCCCCCCACCCCCCCGCCCCAGTGCTTGATCCTCCCCGCCCCCCACTCAGTCCACAGAGCCGCCAAGCGTGTGTCCCGACCGGCCAGGGGTGGTTAGAACCACACCGTCGCGAATTCGGCCGCCCGGGACCGGAGTACCGCTGGGAGGGCCTCTGGCTATGGCTCCCCCAGCCGAGCTATATCATTCGCACGCGAGCGGCGCCGGGCCCGATTCTTGCGTAAACGCCGATTCTCCGCCCTCGCGCCAATCGCGATTTCAGCGCGGGGCTGCGGAGAATCCAGTCTCTCACACGGGCCTGCTCCCCCGGGGGCAGGGGCGACCCGGGGGACTCCCCGAATGGGGGGGGATCTCCCCCAATCTGCTTCTCCGCATCCCCCCCCCCCCCCACCCCCTGCATCCCCCACACCAGCTTCCGAGAACCAGAGGCCATGGACTCAGGGTAAGGGGTCGCAGATTTAAAACAGAGGTGAGGAGAAACGACTTCTCCCAAACGGTCTCGGATCTGTGGAATTTGCTACCCCAGAGTGCGGTGGAAGCCGGGTCAGTGAGTAAACGTATGGAGGAGATGGACAGATTTTTAATTGGTAACTGGCTATGGAGAACAGGCAGGACGGTGCAGTTGAGGCCCAGAGCAGGCAATCAGCCATGGTGGTATTGAATTGCGGAGGAAGCTCGAGGGACTGGATTGCCTACTCCTGCTCCCAGTTCTTATGTTCTGGTTTCCTCTCCCAGGCATCCATTTACCTCCCTCCTTTCACACGATGAAAATGCTTCGCAGGGGCATTGCGAAACCAAACCTGACACCGAGACGCGCATTAGGAGAGGTTAGGTCAGGTGAACAAACACTGGGCCAAAAAGGTAAGGTTAAAGGAGTGTCTCGAAGGTGGAAAGTGAGGGAAAGGGTCAGAGAGGTTTGGCGATGGAACTCCAGAGCTCAGGGCTCTGTCAGCTGTAGCCACAGGTCGGGGGGGGGGGGGGGGGGGGGTGGAATCTAGGGGCTGGTTTAGCACACTGGGCTAAACTGCTGGCTTGTAATGCAGAACAAGGGTAGCAGCGCGGGTTCAATTCCCGTACCGGCCTCCCCGGACAGGCGCCGGAATGTGGCGACTAGCGGCTCTTCACAGTAACTTCATTGAAGCCTACTCGTGACAATAAGCGATTATTATTATTATTATTATTATCTGAAAACGAGGATGAGAATTTTGAAATTGAGATGGGAGCTAAGGTAAGACAGTGATGGTGGGGCGGGGGGAGTGTAAATTGTAATATAGAATGCGTGAGGGTTCCGGCAGTTGAGGAGCTCAGGGATGGTCAGAGGCATTGATGCTGTAGAGGCAGGAATAGGTGGTCTCCATGATAGCGGGGATATGACCTCAGCAGCTGAACCTGTGGTCATATGGTGGCTGGAGGGGTGAATGGAACATTCTGGTTCCGTTCAGAGACTGTTGTTAGGGAGAGGGAACTGAAGACTGAGGCTGAATTCATGGTGGGATTCCCTTTGCCACTTTCCGATGAGTTGCCCGGGAACACGTCCCCACTGACCCGACCTGCCCCGCACACTCCAACTACCATGAGGTGGCTGCAGGTCCCTCACTCGGCTGGAAGTACCGCCTTCGAGAGGCACTGGCCAATCTGGTTGGTTAACAGCTCTCTGATCCCTGTAGCAGCACAAACAGCAAAGGTTCAGCAGGGGAAGTGCTTCAAAATGCCAGACCTACGTCCCCCAAGACCAGGTGGCGAGGTCAATTCTTGTGGTCCCGGGGCGGGGAGGCCAGGGATGTGGAAGGTGAGCGTTTGGGTTTCGAGGGAGAGGCTGGTTATGGGAGGTGGGAGTGCGGTGAGCGGGGTGGGGTCCAGAGGCCACCAGACTTTAATGATGGGGCCACCCAAAGTCAGAAGGGGTCTGATGAGAGGGCACCGCACACCCCTCCTGCCCAATATCTAAGGCTCTTCATTTTCAAGCTTCCCCCATGCCATGTAAATCCAGGTCAATTCTCCCCTAGACTAAGAAATTGAGAACGGGCAGGAAACATCCCTTAAATGGCCAATAATTAGCCTCCTAAGGTCATCAAAAGGATGGACATGTCATCCCAGGGCTCAGCTCCAGCTCCAAGATATCACTGCAGGAGTTCCTGGACCCAACCATCTTCAGCTGCTTCATCAATGACCTTCCTTCCATCATAAGGTCAGGAGTGGGGATGTTCGCTAATTACTGTACAATGTTCAGCACCATTCACAACTCCTGAGATACCCCAAACATTCAAACCCTCCACCATCGACGAACCTTAATGAGTTACTGGGGTGCATCTTGTAGATGGTACACACATCTGCCACTGTGGTGGAGGGAGTGAATGTTTGTGGAAGGGGAGCAATCAAGCGGCTGCTTTGCCCTGGATGGTGTCGAGCTTCTTGAGGGTTGTTGGAGCTGCACTCATCCAGGCAAGTGGAGAGTATTCCATTACACTCCTAACTTGTGCCTTATAGATGGTGGACAGGCTTTGGGAGGTCAGGAGGTGCGTTACTCGCCGTAGAATTCCTGGCCTTTGACCTGCCCTGGTAGCCACAGTATTTATATGGCTGGGCCCAGTTCAGTTTCTGATCAATGGTAACCCCCAGGATGTTGATTTTGGGGGATTCAGCGATGGTAATGCCATTGAATGTCAAGGGGCGATGGTTAGATCCTCTCTTGTCGGAGATGGTCATTGCCTGGCACTTGTGTGGCGTGAATGTAACTTGTCACTTGTCAGCCCCAGCCTGGACATTGTCCCAGGTCTTGCTGCATTTGGACATGGACTGCTTCATTGTCTGAGGAGTCGCGAATAAAGAAAGAAAAGGCTTTGCCAGCTCCAGTGACAAATCACTGCAAGATCCCATTCCTTCAGATTCATGCTCCCCAGTCTAAAACCCACTGTTGAGTGGGGGTGGGGTTGAAATTCAGGCGAATGGCTTTGGTCTACATCATATCTTATTGGAGGAACTTTCAGCACATCCATCACCGGCAGTCTGATAAGCAGCCTGATAGTGAAACAACAGTGGAGGAGTCGAGACAGCGGTGAGGCAGATCTGGAGTTCATCGGTGTACATGTAAAAACTCACACTCTGCTTAGACCATGTGGTGGTATGATTAACATAGCTGCCTGCCATTGGTGCAGAACACCGGCTTACCATTGGCCCTGGTTGGGCGATCGGCCTCTCGACCGATTGGTTGAGACCAGTCATGTGACGGCTCCCTGATTGGTCGAGAGGCTGCGGTCGTCCATTTACTGTAGTCGACCGCAGGGCTAACATCTAGCTTATTAAAGCCTTACTTTTAGACAGCAACTCGTCTCGCGTTCAATTTATGGTACATCAGACCATAAGACCATAAGACACAGGAGCAGGATTAGTTTGAGTCTGCTCCGCCATTCACTCATGGCTGATATTTTCTTATCCCCATTTTCCTACCTTCTCCCCATAACTTAATTCCCATGAATTTAATAATCTGTTGAGCTGCTCGCAGAAAAATACTTTTCACTGTACCTCGGTACATGTCACAATAAACAAATTCAAATAGCCGCTGATCCTCTTATTAATCAAGAACCTGTCTATCTCTATCTTAAAGACACTCAGTGATTTGGCCTCCGCAGCCTCCTGCGGCAAAGAGTTCCACAGATTCGCCACCCTCTGGCTGAAGAAATTCCTCCTCATCTCTGTTTTAAAGGATCGTCCCTTTAGTCTGAGATGGTGTCCTCTGGTTCTAGTTTTTCCTACAAGTGGAAACATCCTCTCCACGTCCACTCTACGCAGTCCTCGCAGTATCCTGTAAGTTTCAATAAGATCCCCCCCCCCCCTCACCCTTCTAAACTCCAACGAGTACAGACCCAGAGTCCTCAACCGTTCCTCGTACGACAAGTTCTTCATTCCAGGGATCATTCCTGTGAACCTCCTCTGGACCCTTTCCAAGGCCCCAGCACATCCTTCCTTAGATACGGGGAGCTTCTGGATGATGTCACTGAGGAGAAGGCTGTCGGGCACTTCTCCAAAATCAACTTCAATCAACTGGACACGACTTCCGATTGGCCGATAACCGTCTCTCCTGCCAGGTCCTGTTCCCATAGAAACATAAAAAACAGGACCTTGATGAGGCCATTTGAGCCTGTTCCGCCATTTATCCCGATCATGGCTGATCATCCAACTCAATAGCCTAATCCTGCTTTCTCCCCATAGTCTTTTTCCCTTTCGCCCAGTGTGTCACATCTAACTGCTTCCTGAAACCATACCATGGGCTCAACTACTTTCTGTGGTAGCGAATTCCACCACTCACAACTCTCTGGGTGAAGGAGTTTCTCCTCATCTCTGTCCTAAATGGTCTACCCCATCTCCTCAGACTGGTCCTGGACACCCCCACCATCGGGAACATCCTTCCTGCATCTACCCTGTCCAGTCCTGTTAGAATTTTATAGGTTTCTATGAGATCCCCCCCACCCTCATTCTTCTGAACTCCAGCGAGAACAATCCTAACCGGCTCAATCTCTCCTCGTATATCAGTGCCGCATTCCCTGGAATCGGTCTGGTAGATTAACTCAATTCTCAAATGGCCAACGTTCCAGAGGAAGACAAAGGAAACATTTCGAAGGCGCTCTGAATCTCTCCCTGAAGCACGGCTGCCTTGAATGTGAGGAACTTGCTGCCAATCATTCAACACTGCGACTCCTTGTCCATCGCGCACCCAGTCCCAACGTCTCAATGATGAGGCGGAGTGGCTGCATATTTTCTACATTACTGTTTGTGGGAGCTTGCTTTGCACAGGTTGGCTGCTGCGTTTGCTACATACACTACACTTCACAAAGTACCTAATTGGCAATAAAACACTTTGAGATGTCTGCCGATTGCGCAGGAGGCTCAAAGTCTTTCTTTTAACCTCGCATTTTGAACAATTGAGTTGTGACGTGGAACGAGCTGCCTGAAAGGGAGGTGGAAACCGATTATTAGGAATGTTCAAACGATGACAAACACGTGCAGCAGTAGGAGAGGGTAATGGCAGGGAGCCAAGTTCCACCTAAACCTCCCACCCCACTCCGCTCACACCCAACCCCACTCCGCTCACACCCAACCCCACTCCGCTCACACCCAACCCCACTCCGCTCACACCCAACCCCACTCCGCTCACACCCAACCCCACTCCGCTCACACCCAACCCCACTCCGCTCACACCCAACCCCACTCCGCTCACACCCAACCCCACTCCGCTCACACCCAACCCCACTCCGCTCACACCCAACCCCACTCCGCTCACACCCAACCCCACTCCGCTCACACCCAACCCCACTCCGCTCACACCCAACCCCACTCCGCTCACACCCAACCCCACTCCTCTCACACCCAACCCCACTCCGCTCACACCCAACCCCACTCCGCTCACACCCAACCCCACTCCGCTCACACCCAACCCCACTCCGCTCACACCCAACCCCACTCCGCTCACACCCAACCCCACTCCGCTCACAGCCAACCCCACTCCGCTCACACCCAACCCCACTCCGCTCACACCCAACCCCACTCCGCTCACACCCAACCCCACTCCGCTCACACCCAACCCCACTCCGCTCACACCCAACCCCACTCCGCTCACACCCAACCCCACCCCGCTCACACCTAAACCCACTCCGCTCACACCCAACCCCACTCAGCTCACACCCAACCCCACTCCGCTCACACCCAACCCCACTCAGCTCACACCCAACCCCACTCCGCTCACACCCAACCCCACACCTCACACCCAACCCCACTCCACTCACACCCAACACCACCCTGCTCACACCCAACCCCACTCAGCTCACACCCAACCCCACTCAGCTCACACCCAACCCCACTCCGCTCACACCCAACCTCACTCAGCTCACACCCAACCCCACTCACCTCACACCCAACCCCACTCCGCTCACACCCAACACCACTCCGCTCACACCCAACCCCACTCCGCTCACACCCAACCCCACTCTGCTCACACCCAACCCCACTCCGCTCACACCCAACCTCACTCAGCTCACACCCAACCCCACTCCGCTCACACCCAACCCCACTCCGCTCACACCCAACCCCACCCCGCTCACACGTAAACCCACTCAGCTCACACCCAACCCCACCCCGCTCACACCCAACCCCACTCAGCTCACACCCAACCCCACTCAGCTCACACCCAACCCCACTCCGCTCACACCCAACCTCACTCAGCTCACACCCAACCCCACTCCACTCACACCCAACCCCGCTGACCTCACACCCAACCCCACTCCACTCACACCCAACACCACCCAGCTCACACCCAACCCCACTCAGCTCACACCCAAACCCACTCAGCTCACACCCAACCCCACTCCGCTCACACCCAACCCCACTCCGCTCACACCCAACCCCACCCCGCTCACACCTAAACCCACTCAGCTCACACCCAGCTCCACCCCGCTCACACCCAACCCCACCCCGCTCACACCTAAACCCACTCAGCTCACACCCAACCCCACTCCGCTCACACCCAACCCCACTCCGCTGACATCCAACCCCACTCAGCTCACAGCCAACCCCACTCCGCTCACACCCAACCCCACCCCGCTCACACCTAAACCCACTCAGCTCACACCCAACCCCGCTCTGCTCACACTCAACCCCACTCTGCTCACACCCAACCCCACTCTGCTCACTCCCAAACCCACTCAGCTCACACCCAACCCCACTCCGCTCACACCCAACCCCACTCCGCTCACACCCAACCCCACTCCGCTCACACCCAAACCCACTCCACTCACACCCAAACCCACTCCGCTCACAGCCAACCCCACTCAGCTCACACCCAACCCCACTCCACTCACCCCCAACCCCACTCCGCTCACACCCAACTCCACTCAGCTCACACCCAGCCCCACTCCGCTAACACCCAACCCCACTCCACTCACAGCCAACCCCACTCAGCTCACAGCCAACCCCACTCCGCTCACAACCAACCCCACTCCACTCACAGCCAACCCCACTCAGCTCACAGCCAACCCCACTCAGCTCACACCCAACCCCACTCCGCTCACACCCAAACCCACTCAGCTCACACCCAACCCCACTCCGCTCACACCCAACCCCACTCCTCTCACACCCAACCCCACTCCGCTCACACCCAACCCCACTCAACTCACACCCAACCCCACTCCGCTCACACCCAACCCCACTCAGCTCACACCCAACCCCACTCCGCTCACACCCAAACCCACTCAGCTCACACCCAAACCCACTCAGCTCACACCCAAACCCACTCAGTTCACACCCAACCCCACTCCGCTCACACCCAACCCCACTCCGCTCACCCAACCCCACTCCGCTCACACCCAACCCCACTCAGCTCACACCCAACCCCACTCCGCTCACACCCAACCTCACTCACCTCACACTCAACCCCACTCTGCTCACACCCAACCCCACTCAGCTCACACCCAACCCCACTCCACTCACACCCAACCCCACTCCACTCACACCCAACCCCACTCAGCTCACACCCAACCCCACTCCGCTCACACCCAACCCCACTCCGCTCACACCCAACCCCACAATGCTTACACCCAACCACACTCCGCTCACACCCCCCACTCTGCTCACACCCAACCCCACTCAGCTCACACCCAACCACACTGAGCTCACACCCAACCCCACTCAGCTCACACCCAACCCCACTCCGCTCACACCCAACCCCACTCCGCTCACACCCAACCCCACTCCGCTCACACCCAAACCCACTCAGCTCACACCCAACCCCACTCCGCTCACACCCAAC
Organism: Scyliorhinus canicula; assembly: GCF_902713615.1. NCBI lineage: Eukaryota > Metazoa > Chordata > Chondrichthyes > Carcharhiniformes > Scyliorhinidae > Scyliorhinus > Scyliorhinus canicula. Next base: position 9,959,192 of record NC_052148.1, on the reverse strand, counting down.
CCCACTCCTCTCACACCCAACCCCACTCCGCTCACACCCAACCCCACTCACCTCACACCCAACCCCACTCCGCTCACACCCAACCCCACTCAGCTCACACCCAACCCCACTCCGCTCACACCCAAACCCACTCAGCTCACACCCAAACCCACTCAGCTCACACCCAAACCTACTCAGCTCACACCCAACCCCACTCCGCTCACACCCAACCCCACTCCGCTCACACCCAAACCCACTCACAGCAATTTTGCACGGAGACCATCCCCACGATCTGGTGATGCCGACCTGGCCAGACTACTTGAAGCTTTTGGGGTCAGACAGGATGTCCTGTTCTCCCGAGTGTCTCAGATGGTCCACGTTGGGGGGCAACCAGAGGCAGCGGGCTATCAGCTCGGGGAGCGTGACCATGGGGACCGGCACTGAAGAAAGTTACTCTCCACCCGGCCGTTCGGGTGAGTTTGCACCGGCCCCCGACCCACCCCAAGAGAATGCGGCGCCCCCGCCCCCCTCCCCCCCCCAACGCCCTCCACGTCTGTCCAATCCCAGGGTCTAGCTGCCGTCCAGTCGGGTTTACAGGCTTCTGAAATGGACAAGTCCCGCTGGCAAATAACTGGTGTAATGTAGGCCGGCAGGACTGGCCGAAAACGGGCAGCCACTCGGCCCATCGTGGGCCGGAGAATCGCCAGCGGCTGCCGACCGGCGCAGTGTGAGTCCCGCCCCTGCCAAATCCCCGGCGCCGGAGAATTCAGCAGCCGGCGGAATTCTCGCCGCTCCCCCCCCCCCCCCCCCCCAGATTCTCCGACCCAGCAGGGGGATCAGAGAATGCCGCCTCTGATTCAGAGACTCGGATGCTGAATCTTAACAAAGGGAACTATGAGGATAGGAGGGGTGAGTTGGCCTTGATAGATTGGGGAGAGTTACTCAAAGCGATGCCAGTGGATAGACAATGGCAAACATTCAAGGAACGTATAGAGGAACTGCAGCAACTGTTCATTCCTGTCTGGCACAAAAGCAAAGGGGGCAAGAGGGCCAATCCATGGCTTACAAAGAAAATTAGAAATAGTATTCGAACCAAGGAAGAAGTATACAGATTGGCCAAGAAAAATAACAGGTCTGAGGATTGCGGGGCGGCACAAACCCCATCCCACCGCTCCGACGCCAGCTGCCGAATTCTCCGGCGCCGGTTTTCGGGCGGGCTGGGGATCGCGCCGCGGCGGTCGGGGGCCGTTGGCAGCAGCCCCCCCCCCCCCCCCCCCCCCGGCAATTCTCCGGGCCCCGATGGGCCAAGCGGCTGCCCATTTTCAGCCAGTCCCGCCGACGTGAAATGGACATGGTCCATCCCGGCAGGACCTGACTTGCTGGCCGTCTAGTGGGGGGAGGGGGGGGATCCGTCTCCGGGGGGGGCCCCACGGTGGCCTGGCCCGCGATCGGGACCCACCGATCTGCGGGTGGGAGCACTCGTTCCCTCCCTGCCGGCCTTTGTAAGGCTCTGCCATTGCCAGCGCGGAGAAGAAACCCCCTGCGCATGCGCAGGAAACATTCCGGCGGTTCTGCGCGTGCGCCAGAACATACTGCCTGTCCTGCACATGCGCCTACTCGCACCGGCCGGCGGCGGCCCTTCGGCGGCGGTTGGTGCCAACCCCTCCTGCACTGGCCTAGCCCCCGGCAGTGAGGAGGATTCCTCAACTTCCGGGATGGCCCGATGGTGGAGTGGTTCACGCCGCTCCTGGCGCTGGTCAGGGCCGCATCGCCAATTGTTGGAGAATCCCTCCCGTGAAGAGAAAGAGATTGGTAAAAATAAATGTAGGCCCACGAAAGAAAGAAAGAGGGGAATGTATAATAATGAAATGGCTGAGCAATTAAATACATCATTTGGTCCTGTCTTCACAAAAGAGGACACAAATCAGAACCCAGAAATGTTGGAGAATTAGTGAGAGTGAAGAATGAGGGAGATCAATATTAGTGGAGAAATGGTGCTGGGAAAATTGATGGGATTGAAGGCGAATAAATCCCCAACGCCTGAGAATCTGCATCCCAGAGTGCTTAAGGAGGTGGCTCTGGAAATAGTGGATGCATTGGTGGTCATCTTCCGGGATTCTATAGACTCTGGAACTGTCCCTGCAGATTGCAGGGTAGCTCACGTCACTCCGATATTCAAAAAGGGAGGTAGAGAGAAAGCAAGGAATTATAGACCAGTAAGCCTAACATCGGCAGTGGGGAAAATGCTTGAATCCATTATCAAGGACTTTATAGCGGAACATTTAGAAAGTAGTGGCAGGATCAGTCAGAGTCAGCGTGGATTTATGAAGGGAAAATCATGCTTGACAAATCTGTTGGAATTCTTTGAAGATGTAACTAGTATAGTTGACAAAGGGGAGCCAGTCGATGTGGTATATTGGGACTTTCAGAAGGCCTTTGACAAAGTCCGCAAGAAGAAATGATTGTACAAAATTAAAGCTCATGGGATTGGGGGAAATGTATTGAGGTGGATAGAAAACTGGTTGGTAGAGAGGAAACAAAGAATAGGGATTAATGGGTCTTTTTCAAATTGGCAGGCAGTAACTAGTGTGGTACCACAGGGATCTGTGCTGGGACCTCAGCTATTCACAATATATATTAATGATCTGGATGAGGGAACAAAATGTAACATCTCAAAGTTTGCAGTTGATACCAAGTTGGGTGGGAGAGTGAATTGTGACGAGGATGCAGGGATCTTACAGCATGATCTGGACAGGTTGGGCGAGTGGGCAAATCAATGGCAGATGCAGTATAATTTGGATAAGTGTGAGGCTATTCACTTTGGAAGCAAAACAGGAAGGCAGATTACTGCCTGAATGGTTGTAAATTGGGAGAGGGGAGTGTGCAGTGGGACCTGGGTGTCCTTGTGCACCATTCGCTGAAGGTAAGCATGCAGGTGCAGCAGGCGGTAAAGAAGGCTAATGGTATGTTAGCCTTCAATGCGAGAGGTTTCGAGTATAGAAGCAGGGATGTGTTGCTGCAATTATACAGGGCCTTGGTGAGGCCTCACTTGGAGTATTGTCTGCAGTTTTGGTCTCCTTCTCTGAGGAAGGATGTTCTTGCTCTCGAGGAAGTGCAGCAAAGGTTTACCAGACTGATTCCAGGGATGGCGGGACTGTCATATGAGGAGAGATTGACTAGGTTGGGATTATTCTCGCTGGAGTTCAGAAGAATGAGGGGGGATCTCATAGAGACTTATAAAATTCTAACAGGACTAGACAGGGCAGATGCAGGGAAGATGTTACCAATGATGGGTGTGTCCAGAACCAGGGGTCACAGTCTGAGGATTCCGGGTAAACCATTTCGGACAGAGATAAGGAGACATTTCTTCACCCAAAGAGTGGTGAGCCTGAGGAATTCATTACCACAGGAAGTAGTTGATGCTAAAACATTGAATATATTCAAGAGGCGGCTGGATATAGCACTTGGGGAGAATGGGATCAAAGGCTATGGGGAGAAAGCAGGATTAGGCTATTGAGTTGGATGATCGGCCATGATCGTGATGAATGGCAGAGCAGGCTCGAAGGGCCAAAAGGCCTCCTCCTGCTCCTATCCTCTATGTATCTACGTGTCAATGTATGCGTGAGTGAGATTGTGTGAGTGAGTGTGTGCGTGGATGTGAGTGGATGTGAGTATGGGGGTGTGTGTGTGAGTGAGTGTTGGTGTTGAATGTGTGTATGGATATGTGTGTATGAGTGTATGTGTGAGTGGGAGTGGCTGTGTCTGAGCAGGAGTGGAAGTGATTATGAGAGTGTGAGTGAGTGAGTGGGAGTGAGTGTGTGTAGGAGTGAGAGAGTGTGTGAGTAAGTGTGTGTGTGAGTGTGTGGGAGTGAGAATGTGTGTGAATGTGAGTGTGAGTGTGTGTTGGTGTTGAGTGTGTGTATGGATATGAGTGTATGTGTGAGTGGGTGTGTCTGAATAGGAGTGGAAGTGATTATGAGTGTGTGTGTGAGTGTGTGGGTGTGAGTGTGTGGGAGTGAGTGTGTTTGTGTGAGTGTGTGGGAGTGTGTGTGGGCGTGAGTGTGTGTAAATATGTGTGGATGTGAGCGTGTGTGAGTGGGATTGAGTGTTGGTGTTGAGTGTGTGTATGGATATGTGTGTATGAGTGTATGTGTGAGTGGGTGTGTCTGAGTAGGAGTTGAAGTGATTACGAGTGTGTGTGTGTGTGAGTGTGTGTGTGAGTGTGTGGGTGTGTGTGAGTGTGTGTGTGGGAGTGAGTGTGTGTGCGTGTGAGGGAGTGAGTGTGTGTGTGTGTGTAAGTGAGTGAGAGTGTGAGTGAGTGTGTGGGAGTGAGTGTGCATGGCTGTGTGTGTGGATGTATGTGTGTGTGAGTGGGAGTGAGCGTGTGGGGAGTGAGTGTGTGTAGGAGTGAGTGTGTGGGGGAGTGAGTGTGTGTAGGGGTGAGTGTGTGGGAGTGAGTGTGTGGGAGTGAGTGTGTATGTGTGAGTGGAAGTGTGTGTGTGGGAGTGAGTGAGTGATGGAACCATCAATTCACTAGACACGTGCTTTAAGATATGAACAGTGGTTTTAATCTACTTACAACAGAGCCAGCCTGTTCCGCATTGAACTCGCGATGAACTGAACGACTGGCTCTGAGCATTGGTATTTATACAGCAGTCCAGGGGGAGGAGTCATGGGCGGAGCCAAGGGTGGAGCCTTGTACAAACTCCTAAGCATTCCCAGCGCTACTCCCCCTAGTGGTTGGGCAACGTAACTGCGCTTACAAATGCATGGTCTCATGTATATACAATACAGTGTGAATTACGGAGTTACATTCACCACATTCACCTCCTACAAAAAAAATCAAGTCCGGCGGGGGTGGTGGTTCACAAATTGAGTCTGTCCGGTGGCCGAACTGTCCGCTGTGATCTGCGGGGCACCGGGGTTGCAGCCTCTTGCGGTGGCTGGACGGGTGTTGTGGGCTGGGGTACGATGGCGGACTCCAGGGAAGATCTCGTCCGAGCTCCATACCCATCTGGTTCGACTGGGGACTGAGGGCGCTGGGAGTTAGCCCGTGCGGGCGTGCGGAACAGGTGGAGCGAGCTAGTGGGCTCGGGAGCACGAGGGGGCGGCTGGGTTGCGCGGAACCGATGCAGCGAGCTAGTGGGCTCGGGAGCCCGAGGGGGCGGCAGGATGGGGTGTAGGGTGAGGGGTGCATCTGCAGTGATAGAGGGGATTCTGGACCCGGCGGGTGCAAGGTCCCGGAGGTATACGGTGTCCTGACGGCCGTCGGGGAACTCGACGAAGGCGTACTGGGGGTTGGAGTGAAGCAGGCGCACCTTCTCAACAAGGGGGTCGGTTTTGTGCCCCCTGACGTGCTTCCTCAGGAGTACAGGGCCCGGTGTCTTCAGCCATGCCGGGGGTGAGACCCCCGTGGTAGTGCCCCTGGAAAAAATGAAGAGCCTGTTGTGAGGGGTCTGATTGGTCGCTGTGCATAAGAGGGACCTAATAGCGTGGAGCGCGTCTGGGAGGACTTCCTGCCATTGGGAGACTTGGAGATTCCTGCACCGGAGGGTCAGTAGGACAGTCTTCCAGACCGTCGCATTCTCCCTCTCCACCTGCACGTTCCCCCTGGGGTTGTAGCTGGTAGTCCTGCTCGAGGCGATGCCCTTGTCGAGCAGGTACTGACGCAGCTCGTCACTCATGAAGGACGAACCCGGTCGCTGTGCACGTAGCTGGGGAAACCAAACAGGGTGAAGATACTATGCAGGGCCCTAATGACTGTGTGGGAGGTCATATCGGGGCACGGGATAGCAAATGGGAAGCGAGAGAACTCATCTATGACGTTTAAGAAGTAAACGTTCCTGTTAGTTGAGGGGAGTGGCCTTTTGAAATCGATCGCGAGGCGTTCAAAGGGTCTAGAAGCCTTGACCAGGTGGGTCCTGTCTGGCCTATAGAAGTGGGGTTTGCACTCCGCACAGATCGGGCAGTCCCTGGTGACGGCTTTTTCCTCCTCAGTGGAGAAAGGCAGGTTTCGGGCTTTGATGTAGTGGGCGAGCCGGGTGACCCCCAGGTGGCAGAGGTCGTTGTGGATGAGTTTCAGGCGGTCGATCTGCGCGCTGGCGCATGTCCCGCGGAATAGGGCATCTGGGGGCTCGTTGAGCTTCCCCGGTCGATACTTAATATCATAGCTATAGGTGAAGAGTTTGATCCTCCACCGCAGGATTTTATCATTTTTTATTTTGCCCCTTTGTGAGTTGTCAAACATGAAGGCAACCGATCTTTGGTCGGTGATGAGGGTGAACCTCCTACCTGCAAGGTAGTGCCTCCAGTAACAAATAGCCTCCACAATGGCTTGTGCTTCTTTCTCGACTGAGGAGTGTCGGAGTTCTGAAGCGAAGAGGGTTCGGGAGAAAAATGCGACTGGTCTCCCTGCCTGATTTAGTGTGGCTGCTAGAGCTACCTCTGAGGCGTCACTCTCAACCTGGAATGGAGTGGATTCATCCACCGCCCGCATGGCCGCCTTGGCGATGTCCTCCTTGATGCAGCTGAAGGCCTGGCGTGCCTCAGCTGACAGGGGAAATCGTGTGGCCTTAAAGAGTGGGCGGGCTTTGTCCACATATTGAGGGACCCACTGGTCGTAGTAGGAGAAGAAACCCAAGCACCGTTTGAGGGCCTTGGGACAATGAGGGAGGGGGAGACTAGCATACGGTCCGGGTCTGGGCCCAGGACTCCTTTTTCCATGACATAGCCGAGGATGGCTAGTCTGGTTGTGCGGAAAACGTATTTCTCCTTGTTATAAGTGAGGTTTAATCTCTGAGCCTTCTGGAGAAAATGGTAGAGGTTGGCGTCGTGGTCCTGCTGGTCATAGCCGCAGATGGTGACATTGTGCAAGTACTGAAACGTGGCCCGCAGCCCGTACTGGTCCACCATTCGGTCCATTGCTCGTTGGAACACCAAAATCTCGTTAGTGACGCCGAAGGGGACCCGGAGGAAATGGAAGAGGCGGCCATCGGCCTCGAATACCGTTAGGTGGCGGTCCTCCGGGCGGATTGGGAGCTGGTGGTATGCAGACTTCAGATCCACCGTGGAAAAGAGCCGATACTGGGCGATCTGGTTTACCATGTCTGCAATCCTGGGGAGGGGGTACGCGTCGAGGAGCGTAAATCTATTTATGGTCTGACTATAGTCGACAACCATACGGAATTTTTCCCCAGTCTTCACGGCCACCACCTGAGCTCTCCAGACACTATTGCTGGCCTCTATAATCCCCTCACTGAGAAGCCTTCGGACCTCTGATCTGATAAATACCCTATCCTGCAGGCTGTACCGCCTGCTGCGAGTGGCTACGGGTTTACAGTCCTGTGTGAGATTGCAAAGATGGGAGGGGGGAAGATTCGCAGCATAGCGAGGCTGCAGATAGTGAGTGGGGGCAGGGGCCCGCTGAAGCTGAGGGTGAGGCTCTTAAGGTTACATTGAAAATCTAGGCCTAATAAGAGTGGCGCGCAGAGTTCGGGCAAGACATAGAGTTGAAATTTTGCATAGCTAGTGCCTCGGATTGTGAGTGTCGCAGCGGTGCGCCCCTGGATCTGGACCGAATGGGAACCTGAAGTGAGAGAGATAGTTTGCCGTACGGGGAAAACGGGGAGCGAACAGCGTCTTATCAGATCTGGGTGTATGAAGCTCTCAGTGCTCCCGGAGTCGAAAAGGCATGGCGTGCTGTACCCGTTGATTTGGACCTCTGTCATCGAGTTTCGCAGATGCTTCAGGCGCGATTGGTCCAGAGTGACCTCGCTGAGTTGCAGGTAGTCGGCGGCTTGATCAGCTGTGCTGGAGTTGCCCCGTGATAATTGCCCTCTGAGTTCGTAGTCGTCGAGGTGAGTTTCAGAGTTTGAAGGGGATGGATCCCAAGATGGCCGCCCCCATGAGTCGCACATGGCCGGCCGCATGGAGGAGGATTGCCAAGATGGCCGCCCCCATGAGTCGCACATGTCGGTGGGGGTGGAGTCGGCATACAGGCTGCAGCATTTCGGAGCCTGCGGGCCTGTGAATTCAGGGAACGAGTACTTTGAGCCATGGGAGGGTTAGAGGCTGGGGCTTTCTTCGCCAGACACACTCTGGCATAGTGTCCTTTTCGCCCGCAGCTCCTGCAGGTCGCATTGCGGGCCGGGCAGTGCTGCCGCGAGTGCTGATTCTGGCCGCAGAAGTGGCAGGCTCGGGCAGCATTGTGGCTGGGTGGGGCAGCATTGTGGCTGGCTGGGGCAGCATTGTGGCTGGCTGGGGCAGCATTGTGGCTGGCTGGGGCAGCATTGTGGCTGGCTGGGGCAGCATTGTGGCTGGGCGGCTGCACGGCGCAGGCCTGGGGGAGTCGCTGGTCAGGGGCCCATGACGGGATCGCGGGGTCCGCGGGGAACGAGGTGAGGCTGCGGAAGGAGACCTCCATAGCGGTAGCAAGTTCAACAGTCGCTTCAAGATTTAGGGCCCCCTTTTCCAGCAGTCGCTGGCGCACGTAATTTGACCTAAGGCCCGCAACAAAGGCATCGCGTACAGCACGTTCTCTATGTTTTGCCGCGGTTACCGCCTGGTAATTACAGTCACTAGATAAAGTTTTAAGTTCTCTCAGGAATTCTGCGAGCGATTCCGTAGGCTGCTGGCGGCGAGTAGTGAACACGTGTCGTGCATAGACTTCATTAACAGGCCTCACATACATCTTGTCGAGTAGCGCTAGGGCTTCAGTATACGAACCGGTGCAGTTTAGTTGAGTAGAGATTGTGTGGCTCACCCTCGCGTGCAGTAGGCTCAGTTTCTGCTCCTCTGTTGTTTCGGCTGTGCTTGCTTCCGCCAGGTAGGCTTTAAAACACCGCAGCCAATGAGAAAACATTTCTTTTGCCCCTGCATCCTGCGGGTCGAGTTCCAGTCACTCAGGCTTGAGGGCTGATTCCATGATTGATCCTGACTGTTCCTTAAGTAGATTAAATTGATGAGACCATCAATTCACTGGACACGTGCTTTAAGATATGAACAGTGGTTTTAATCTACTTACAACAGAGCCAGCCTGTTCCGCGTTGAACTCTCGATGAACTGAACGACTGGCTCTGAGCATTGGTATTTATACAGCAGTCCAGGGGAGAAGTCGTGGGCGGAGCCAAGGGTGGAGCCCTGTACAAACTCCTAAGCATCCCCAGCGCTACTCCCCCTAGTGGTCGGGCAACGCAACTGCGCTTACAAATGCATGGTCTCATGTATATACAATACAGTGCGAATTACGGAGTTACATTCACCACAGTGAGTGTGTGTGGGAGTGAGTATGTGTGGGAGTGTGTGTGTGTGTGGGAGTAAGCGTGTGTGAGTGAATGTGTGGGAATAAGTTTGTGAGTGAGTGCAGGTGGGCGTGAGTGTGTGAGTATGTGTGAGTGCAGGTGTGTGTGTAGGAGTGAGTGTGTGTGGGAGTGTGTGTGAGAGTGAGTGTGTGTAAATATGTGTGGATGTGAGTGTGTCTGAGTGGGATTGTGTGAGTGAGTGTGAATGTGTGGGTGTGAGTGGGTGTGAATGTTAGTGTGAGTGTGAGAGTGGATGTGAGTGTGGGTGTGTGTGAGTGTAAGTGTATGTGAGTGGGATTGAGTGTGAGTGTGCGTGAGTGAGTGTGAGTGTGAATGAATGTGTGTTTGAGTGGGTGTGAGTGAGCGTGTGTGAGAGTGTGGGTGTGAGTGGGCGTGGGTCTGAGTGTGAGTGAGTGCGTGTGTGAGTGTGTGAATGGGTGTGAGTGTGTGTTTGAATGAGTGTGAGTGCAAATGTGTGTGTGAGTGGCCATAAGTATGTGTGTGAGTGGGTGCGTGTGTGAATAGGTGTGAGTGTGTGTTTGAATGAGTGTGAGTGCGAATGTGTGTGTGAGTGGTCATGAGTATGTGTGTGAGTGGGTGTGAGCATGTATGTGTGTGTGTGAGTGGGTGTGAGCATGTATGTGTGTGTGTGAGTGGGTGTGAGCATGTATGTGTGTGAGTGTGTGTGAGTGTGTTAACATGACTGCAGCTTCTGACAGCTAAGCTGCTGGAACTGTGAAAGGGTTAACTCCGGGAGAGGGAGTTGGATCAGGAGGGGCTGGTTGGGGGAATCAGTTTGGAAGCAGTTAGTCTGTGCTAACGGACTCGGCTCCTCACAGGGCACACTGGCTGCTTCCTCACTCTGAGGCTGAGTGAGTGGAGGGCTGGCTGCTTCCTCACTCTGAGGCTGAGTGAGTGGAGGGGTGCCACCTCACTCTGAGGCTGAGTGAGTGGAGGAACAGGACCTGCAGCAAGCCTCCAAACCAGCAGCAGGATTGAGGAGAGGCACTTGCCCCTGGCTCTATGGTATAGAGGAGGAGGCACTGAACCCCTCTGCTCAGAACAACTCCTGAACTCTCCTCCTCACCTCTCACTCTTCCCAGGACACTGGCACTGAATTCCCTGGAACTGACTTCACACAGGGATTGTTGTGGATGAGGCAGGCGGCCGGACAAGGTAAGTTCAATGAATGTGTTTTTGATTTGCTCCTGTTCCACTCCCAGCTTTAGGATGTCTTGTGGGGCTGCGCTTTCCTCTCCATGGAATATTTATTTAACATTTTAACCCTTTGGGTGCCTCTTGTGTGAGACTATCAATGACCTCTTGTTCATGCTGGGTGTCAGACTCCTTCCCAAACTGCTCCTCGGACACCGAACTGTCTGATCACCCCTTCCACAACAACCTGAATACTATCTCCAGGATGGCTATTCAACCAGGTGTGTGGGTCCCAGCTGTGATGTGGACTAACCTTTCACATTGCGAACACTCCAACTGGTAACCCTAAGTACAGTAACGAGGGAGTGCCGCACTGTCAGAGGGTCAGTACTGAGGGAGTGCCGCACTGTCAGAGGGTCAGTACTGAGGGAGTGCCGCACTGTCAGAGGGTCAGTACTGAGGGAGTGCCGCACTGTCAGAGGGTCAGTACTGAGGGAGTGCCGCACTGTTAGAGGGTCAGTACTGAGGGAGTGCCGCACTGTCAGAGGGTCAGTACTGAGGGAGTGCCGCACTGTTAGAGGGTCAGTACTGAGGGAGTGCTGCACTGTCTGAGGGTCAGTACTGAGGGAGTCCTGCAATGTCAGAGGGTCAGTACTGAGGGAATGCTGCACTGTCAGAGGGTCAGTACTGAGGGAGTGCCGCACTGTCAGAGGGTCAGTACTGAGGGAGTGCTGCACTGTCAGAGGGTCAGTACTGAGGGAGTGCTGCACTGTCAGAGGGTCAGTACTGAGGGAGTGCTGCACTGTCAGAGGGTCAGTACTGAGGGAGTGCTGTACTGTTAGAGAGTCAGTACTGAGGGAGTGCTGCACTGTCAGAGGGTCAGTACTGAGGGAACGCTGCACTGCCAGAGAGTCAGTACTGAGGGTGTGCTGCACTGTCAGAGGGTCAGTACTGAGGGAGTGCTGTACTGTCAGAGCGTCAGTACTGAGGGAGTGCTGTACTGTCAGAGCGTCAGTACTGAGGGAGTGCTGCACTGTCAGAGGGTCAGTACTGAGGGAGTGCTGCACTGTCAGAGGGTCAGTACTGAGGGAGTGCTGCACTGTCAGAGGGTCAGTACTGAGGGAGTGCTGCACTGTCAGAGGGTCAGTACTGAGGGAGTGCTGCACTGTCAGAGGGTTAGTACTGAGGGAGTGCTGCACTGTCACAGGGTCAGTACTGAGGGAGTGCTGCACTGTCAGAGAGTCAGTACTGAGGGAGTGCTGCACTGCCAGAGAGTCAGTACTGAGGGTGTGCTGCACTGTCAGAGGGTCAGTACTGAGGGAGTGCAGCACTGTCAGAGGGTCAGTACTGAGGGAGTGCTGCACTGTCAGAGGGTCAGTACTGAGGGAGTGCTGCACTGTCAGAGGGTCAGTACTGAGGGAGTGCTGCACTGTCAGAGGGTCAGTACTGAGGGAGTGCTGCACTGTCAGAGGGTCAGTACTGAGGGAGTGCTGCACTGTCAGAGGGTCAGTACTGAGGGAGTGCTGCACTGTCAGAGGGTCAGTGCTGAGGGAGTGCTGCACTGTCAGAGAGTCGGTGCTGAGGGAGTGCTGCACTGACAGAGGGTCAGTACTGAGGGAGTGCTGCACTGATGAAAATAGCATCTTCCTAATAGGAGCTGAGGCACGGTACGCTTCCTCAGATAGAACATAGAACATACAGTGCAGAAGGAGGCCATTCGGCCCATCGAGTCTGTACCGACCCACTTAAGCCCTAAGTTGGCCACCCTATTCCAGTCACCCAATAACCCTGCCTAACCATTTTGGTCACTAAATTCAATTTATCATGGCCAATCCACCTAACCTGCACATCTTTGGACTGTGGGAGGAAACCGGAGCACCCGGAGGAAACCCACGCACACACGGGGAGAACGTCCAGACTCCACACAGACAGTGACCCAAGCTGGGATACGCACCTGGGACCCTGGAGCTAGGAAGCAGGGCCGGCCCAAGGTACCGGCAACTCGGGCAGTCGCCCGGGGCGCCATGTGCACGGGGGCGCCAGAGACTCGGGTCCCGCGCATGCGCAGTTGGGCCGGTGCCAACCAGCGCATGCGCGGTGGCCGCCCTCCCCAGGGCAGCCCCCTCCGCCCCCCCCCTCCGGCCGCCCCCCCCTCCGCCCGCCCCTCCGGCCCCCCCCCTCTGTCCGCCCCCCCCTCCGTCCGCCCACCCCTCCGTCCGCCCCGCCCTAGCCCCCCCCGCCCCCGCCTCGGCCCCCCCCCTCCCCCCACCGCCTCGGCCCCGCCCCCCCGCCTCGGCCCCGCCCCCCCGCCCCCCCCGGCCTCCCCCCCCGGCCTCGGCCCCCGCCCCCCCGTCCCCCCCGCCTCGGCCCTGCCCCCCCCCGGCCTCCCCCCCCCCCGGCCTCCCCCCCGTCCCCCCCGTCCCCCCCCGTCTCAGCCCCCGCCCCCCCATCTTGGCCCCGCCCGCCCCGCCCCCCCCCGCCTCGACCCTGCCTCGGCCCCGCCCCCCCTCACCCCCCCCCCCCCCGCCCCCGGCCCCCCCCCCCCCCGCCGGCCCCCACCGGCCCCCCCCCCCGGCCTCCCCCCCCCCGGCCTCGGCCCCCGCCCCCCCGTCTCGGCCCCCGCCCCCCCCGTCTCGGTCCCGCCCCCCCTCACCCCCCCCCCGGCCCCGGCCCCCCCCCACCCCGCCCCCCCCCCGGCCCCCCCGGCCTCCCCCCCCCCGGCCTCGGCCCCCGCCCCCCCGTCACCCCCGTCTCTGCCCCGTCACCCCCGTCTCTGCCCCGCCCCCCCTGCCCCGGCCCCGGCCCCCCCCCCGCCTCGGCCCCGCCCCGGCCTCGGCCCCGCCCCGGCCTCGGCCCCGCCCCCCTTGCCCCCCCCCCCCCCCCCCCCCCCCCAAGGGCGCTGAATTTCAGCTTGCCCAGGGCGCCAGCAACCCTAGGGCCGGCGCTGCTAGGAAGCCACAGTGCTAGCCACTGTGCCGCCCCACTTGTGCTACCGTGATGTGTGTAAAAGGTCCCAGGTTCTGCATTCGAGAGCTGGGGAGCTGCACTCAATGTCCTGATCCAGTATTTAACCCTCAGTCTGAAGCAGATTATTGTTTTCTGATGGATCTTGCTGTATGAAAACCAGTTGCCATATTTTCTGATGACCCATGAACAACAGCACATTTCACCCAGCTGGGTGGGGCGTCTCTCACTGACTTCCTCTCCTATCTATCATCGGGTTTAGCACAGTGGGCTAAACAGCTGGCTTGTAATAAAGAACAAGGCAGCAGCGCGGGTTCAATTCCCGTACCAGCCTCCCCGAACAGGCGCCGCGGCTTTTCATAGTAACTTCATTGATGCCCACTTGTGACAATAAGTTATTATTATTATGCCAGAGTATCATTTGCAATGGCCTGTCACCTGCTCCTGCCCCATTACCTCTGCTATCCCTCAATAATCGCTCCTTTCTATTTCTCATTTGTTTTTACAATGTATTTTTTCACGGGATGTGAGTGTCACCAACTGGGTCAGCTTTTATTGCCCATCCCTAATTGCCCTTGAACTGAATGGCTTGCTCAGTCACTCTCTGGGTGAAGAGATTTCACCTCACCTCAGTCCTAAAAGGTTGACCCCTTATCCTCAAACTATGACCCCCTAGTTCTGGACTCCCCCACCATTGAGAACATTCTGAATCCGTCTAATCCTGTCAGGGTTAAGTTTCTATGAGATCCCGTCTCACTGTTCTAAACTCCAATGAATATAATCCTAACCGACTTAGTCTCTCCTCATATGACAGTCCCGCCATCCCAGGAATCAGCCTGGTAAACCTTCGCTGTTCTCCCTCCATAGCAAGAACATCCTTCCTCAGAGAAGGACACCAAAACTGCACACAATACTCCAGGTCTGGTCTCACCCAGGCTCTACAGGGCCCTAGGGGCCGGTTTAGCTCACTGGGTTAAATCGCTGGCTTTGAAAGCAGACCAAGGCAGGCCTACAGCACGGTTCAATTCCCCAAACAGGCGCTGGAATGTGGTGACTAGGGGCTTTTCACAGTAACTTCATTTGAAGCCTACTTGTGACAATAAGTGATTTTCATTTCTATCCAATTGCAGTAAAATACCTCTATTCCTATACTCCAATCCTCTCGCTATGAAGGCCAACATACCATTTCCCTTCTTTACTGCCTGCTGTACTTTCAGCGACTGATGCACGAGGACACCAAGCTTTCGCTGAAACTTTACCTCTCTCAATTTAGACCCATTCAAATAATAATCTGCCTTCCTGTTTTTGCTACCAAAGTGGATAACCTCACATTTATCCACATTATACTGTATCTGCCATGCATGTACCCACTCACTCAGCCTGTCCAAATCCTGCTGAAGTATCTCTGCATCCTCCTCACAGCTCACCCTCCCACACAACTAGGGGCTAGGGGCCCCTATTAAGGGCTTTTCATAGTAACTTCATTGAAGCCTACTCGTGACAATAAGCGATTATTATTGTTATTATCTGCAAATTTGGAGTTAAACATTTAGTTCCCTCGTCCAAATCATCAATAAATAAATGTGAAAAGTTGGGGTCCCAGCACAGATCCCGAAAGTACCCCACTAGTCACTGGGGAGGGTTTAAACTAAAATGGCAGGGGGATGGGAACGTATGCAAGGAGTCAGAGCCGCGGGAATCAAGAACAAAAACAAAACACAGAAAGGGGAATTAGAAAAATGATAGCAGGGCTAGAGTGAAAAATATTGGGAGAAAGATAAGCAATGTGAAAAAGACAAACCTCAAGGCGTTGTGCCTTAATGCACGGCACTTTTGTAATAAAGTGGATGTACTAAACAAGCAAATAGATATAAACAGGTATGATATAGCCGGGATTACGGAGA